>NW_019739001.1:558970-561463 GCF_002891405.2 Cryptotermes secundus
GCGAAAGACTGACAATCTTACCGCCATCTGTGAGCCGATTTTCTAGATAATGTGGGATCCTCAACGTCTCATAACCTTATGGGCCTCCTTGGCATGTTATAGGGATAGCTTTACTTTTTTTATATCGTATATTTAGTTTAAATTGTTGAAATCATAGTTAAATAAGCCACAAATAAAGATAACATTCTGTTTCACTCCCTCATAATCATCACATAATCATCATGTCATCACAACCAATGATACTGGAACTTCGCTGTTGATTCAAAGGTTTGAAATAATCTAAAGGTTGTAGCGTGTGTTGCACATAGCGAGTGTTGTCTCCCTATGTGTCTGGATCCATAGAAATATTTGTACAAATGTGACAAAGTTATCAAAAACGGATGACAAAAATGAAATAGAAAACCTGTGATGACGTACACAATTTCGCTTAAAAGAGGTACGGTCCATCAGAATGCTTGATACCAAGCGGTACAAGCTCTCATTTAACATTTGGAAAATGTCAGGTTTTTTTAAACATGAGTTCAGTTGTAGTTCCAGCCTGTTTGTTAGTTTGTTTACACCTGCATGCTGATAATGGGGTAAATACGCTGCAACGTTTATATAAACGTATCACTTTCTGTACCGTGGTTCATTGTAATTTCACTGAACCTTGTTCTGAACCCATATACGTTCTCAAAGCTGTTGTATCCATGTAAGCTGCCATTTCTGCACCTGTCCTCATATATCATTGGAAGTTAGCAGGGCTGGCTCTACTTATTGTGCGTGAAGCAAGCGAGTCGGTGTTACCAACTTCAACATTATTTAATTCCCTCCATCTAAACCTAGTCAGTGACTGTTTTAGGCATAGGCAACCTGGGGTTCTTGCTAGAAACTCGCACATTTAGGAGTCTCGGATATGAACAAAAATATACTCGTTAATAAAACAGGTATTAGATTAGGAAAGAGAAGAATTTCAATTTTACCATTTGGAGAAAAATAGCATCATAAAATTCATAGAAATTCCATAATTCCACTTCATCAAGAAAACAGTCCTTTTCTACCTGAAAACAGATGTCACCGTTTTCGAGGTAACTAAATGAACTAAAGAAGGCAGGTAAATTTTCTCATTGACGTTTGATTTTTGAAAGCGCAAGATTGGTGCAGTTCGTCAAAATTGGAAGGGGAAGGAGACAAACTAAGCAAATATTTTTAATTGCTGAAATAGGCAAGAATAAACGTTTTTCAATAATTTTTAATAAAAAATGGTGACGTAATTTTCATTTCACTTCCGTGCTTGTAACTTTTGTCCTAACCTAACCTTTTATATTAAACTTTTTTTCCTGTGCATTGTCTCAGTCCATTCATCCTTTAAAAATATTATCTTTGTTTTACCGTGACTAACAGTATATTTCCTTCATAAAAATCTTTGTTTCATTGTATCTTTGTGTTACCTTGACCTAGATAATATAAACTTACCCAAAATGGTACTCACAATTCCAACCTTACTTAGGACTTCGCTCACCTTAATGCTGCCACTGCTAGTCACACGGTAGGAGAATAAATTTATAATTACAGGGAATGATTTGAAACAGTTCGTTGTCTAACAGGGGCAAGGAATTGATTCCATGCTTTGTTCATTGTAGTTGGCAATGGAAGGCTTTTCAGTAGGGCTACAGCTATAACAGCACGAGAAGACAGCTGGTTTTGACAAGCAGTACATCATATTATAATGTTTTTATAGGTATAATGGAAAATGTAGGGCATATTTGCTTTTGATAGATGTAAAGTCCTTGTGTGTATGCAGTAATAAGCATGACGTGTTAACATAGGAAATCCATATGCCACCAAGAGCTATGACCCGAACCACTCTTACAGAAAACAGTATTTACTTTATCCCCATTTATTTACTGCCTTAATTAATGAGTTTAAGCACAACGCATATTCAGAATATTCTCGGTTTGAATCTCGAAGCATGCTGCCTTGAGTTAATATATAGGTCTGTAGCTGATTTGAATCCGCTTGCAAGTCCATTATGCTTCTATCCGCATATGCAATACTCGTAAAATGCTTCTGGAGCAAGCGTGTGTAATCCCTTAAGATCTTCATTTGAATTTAGCTTATCAAGGCCCTGTCACTGTTACACTGAAATTTTAACATTACGGCGCATGAAGAGACACTTGGAATTGTTTTGCAGAATAGCTGCAGTTGTCAGCAAAGCCGGCATGAGGCACTAATATTGCTTCCACCGTGAACAATTTACATCGGTATTCAGTTAGAAGATGCGAGTGAAGTTTTTTAATTATTTTATTTATTCGCATATTGGGAGGTGGAGACCAACTGGGTCCACTCAGCACGGCGACCACAGATTAGCCTATTGTAGCCTGCGCCGGGTGATTATGATGATCGAGAATTTGGTGGAATGAAGATTTTCAGGGTTGCAGAAGTACTAGGAGAAAACCTGCCCCAGAGCCATTTTATCCACCACAAATCCCACTTGATCAGACCCGGGATCGA
>NW_019739001.1:561517-579368 GCF_002891405.2 Cryptotermes secundus
CATTCCACCAAATTCTCCATCATCATAATCACCCTGGGCAGACTACAATAGGCCAATCAGTGACCGCCGTGCCGAGTGGACCCACTTGGTCTCCACCCCCCAGTAAGCGAAAATGGCCCTGGGGTCGACTCATCCTCTAACAAAAATGAGTACCAGGAATCTTCTTGGAATGTTCTTGATGGTAAAGGGCGGCCGGCGCATAAGGCTGACAACCTTGTTGCCATCTATGAGCCGATTATCTAGAAAATATGGGAACCTCAACGTCTCGTAACCCTATGGGCCTCAAAGGCCTGTTACAGGGATACCTTTACATTTTTATCAATTTATCTCAGCAGACATCACATAAAAATAAAATATTGGCGTAAGATTTATTTTGTTTCCAAGAACAGCGTTCCTTCGCTCCGTAGCCTTTTATATTTGACAGAAAGTCGCTGCCCTCCGTGGGACGAATTACTGTGGCAACTAACCCTGACGAAGCTGGCCATCCCACGGCCAGCGCTTGTTTGATGAATGGCTCTTAAATTAATAGAACATTTGCGACAGTTTAACGGCCGTGCCAACTGACAGCTTTGGTGGCGCTGATTGGTGGATAAATGTTGCTGGATTCCACAGGGACTGACGAGTTTACGTGGGTGTTTGGGAGGCTAGAATACATTTAGGATAGGACGTCTGTTTTCTGCTATGTGGTTACCACACTCCTCCTCAAGAAAGAAACTTAAAATTAAGATAAATGATCGCACAATTCGTCATGTTGCTTTATGTGAACGAAGAACTAATTTATGCGTCCAGAGAGAGAGACCGATTAGCTAAAGATAGGGAACAGAGCCCCCCAGAAGAAGCTAATAGTCGCTTAGTAGTAAAGAAATACCGCGAATTTTACAGAACCTTAATGTTCATCATCGTATTCGCAATGTTCCGCTTTTGGTTTCTGTCCTGAGCTACACGATTCTACTGCATATTGTTATGCTTTATTTCTACAAGCTACACTTCAATACCGTCATAATTTTATGTCTTTGCATTCTAAGCGGTTCCTTCTTTCCTGCTCTCTCTACAGTAATTAAAAAAAAAATTCTTATCTCTTCCATACATGTCATAGGTCCTCCATCTTTACTTCTTGATTTAATCATCCTAATGGTACTTGGTAAAGAGCAAAAGTTGTGGAACTCCAGCTACACGATGCAGCTTGGCGGCGTCCAGCATCCAGTATCAGTAGAAGGAATACTGAGCGGTGGACACGTTCAGGGATTCCTGGCTGCACTGGATAAATATCTTATTGGCTGTGTTTGAGTGACTCTGCGGAGTTCCGGCAATGTTAGTATTTTTTGAGGTGGTAAATTTTCTCTTTTTAAATGCGACAATTACCATTTAATTAGCTATATTCTCCCTGCGTCTCCACCATAAATATCGGCCCTCGAGATTTCAAATAAGATTAATGAGCAGACTTTGTTTCTGACGGCGTAATGCAATTACCAGATGAAGAACGGCACCCTCCGTGGTGTGATACGCGGAAATCCATCTCGCGGTGGCATCTAGTACGCTCTGCTTCTGCACTCAAAGTGGGGCTGTAAATCTCAATTCTGTTCTGCGCAGACTTTAAACAAAAGAGAAATATTTTACCCCTGTTTGGAGTACCTAGAATATCCAACTGTTATTGTGAATACATCACTGACCTTCCTCTCAACTTCATGTTCTTAATCACTGCTGTGATAACTTCATATGCTACTTAATGATATTTGGTTTTATATTTGTAACATCGTGGGCACGCTGTAGCGTAGTTGGTTTAGGTAGTACGTTAGAAGCCGGAAGGTCGCGGGTTCGATTACCGATGAGGTCATTGGATTTTTCAATCGACCTAATCCTTCCAGCCGCACTACAGCCCTGTGGTCGACTCAGCCTCTAACAGAAAAGAGTACCAGGAATCTTCCTGGGGGTAAAGAGCGGCCGGCGCCTAAGAATGACAACCTCACTGCCATCTGTGAGCCGATTTTCTAGAGAATGTGATAACCTCGACGTCTCACAAACCTGTGGGTCGTCACGGTCTGTAACAGGAATAGCTTTCCTTTTAATTTTTCTTTATAATATCGAAAATTATTTCAGATAACATTGGTAAGTTATTATTTTCTTCTATATTTCAGGTCATGCAGAAACTTGTACTGTAATGTGTTTTAGAGGAAATCTGTAAGTTTCTCTTTAATTTTGTACGAGATGCTGGTGGTAATGTACGCTGCAACTCACTCAAACCCACATATATCCTTAGAGAGCTCAGTGCAATTTGTGTATTAACATTGTTTGTATTCTCCTTGTTACTGGTTTCGAAGAAATTCCTGAAATCAAAATTCTGCACATATTCCCTTCTTAACTCATCGCAGAAATTCTGCACATTCAGCCACTTATAGAGTCTGTGACTTGCGGACCACAGTTTTATACATTAAGATTAAAGCCTTCACTTTGAATTCGATGAAACTCTCTTCGATATTGAAGCCTCTGATAGGCTTTAGTACCTGCTGACAGGCAGTGGATGTATCTTACGTAGACAGCTGGAGATTAGACAATTTTGTGGAACTCATAATATTATACATCGCCATGTTGTTTCCTCCATCTTCGGTCCAAATATCCTCCTCAGTATTTTGCTGTGTGAGACTCTCAGTATATGGTATATTCCATTTCTCCTCTGGGTCGACAGAAAATATCCGAACATCAGTGTCAAGTAGTACTACTCCTACTTAGTAACACAGAAGTCATGGATTCATACCTAGGTTTTGATATTATGTATCCAGACCGAGCTTTGTCTCAGTACTTCCCAAGAAAATTCCAGAATAGTACAACAAATATGGCTACAACCGCATCCCTCAGCACCCTTGTCAATTTATTATTAATTAAGTACACATCCCTTGACGTTGCATACTCCGAGCGATTTAAAGTGGTCGCTAAACATATAAAAAAATCATCAGAGACGGGTAAGGAAAGTGTTAAATCTTTGTGGGTCATATACCAAGCTCCTTCCACTTTAATAATATAAAAATAATGAAAATGTCCAGTGAACGTCGCAGCTCAAGACACAATATATTTCTACACTCACATTAACAACGGGACAATTATTATTTACTGATGAGTAAAAGTCAAATTTGTTCCTGTGCTTAATTAATTAAGCACACACCATTAAGACATATGGGGGAGTGGAGGTATAGATCCACCATTCTTGATCTTGGCACTAGATGGAAGTGAATAGTCACCTTTACGCTCCGGCCGATTTTCCTCGGAGGAGGCAGCCCTATGTACCCATTAGATAGGAGGCTGGATGTGGCTCAGAGCCGGATACTGTGATGTTGCCCCTACTGTGAATCAAACACAAGCTTCCCAGCCTGTAGCCCATCGTTATATAGCCGGATCTATCTCTACTCCTGTACTTTTTTCTGAGAGGTAAATGAACAGTACATTTTAAAACCAATTTCTGTATTTAACATGACTGCCAATGTGGAATACGCTTAGTCCACAGGAGCGCAGTTTAATTATGCAAAATCTCTAATGGAACATCCGAACAGGAAGGTAAATAATTAACGTCTATCCAGTATAATATTTTCCTAGTTTCACCTCAGTCCCTCTAGGAAGACGCTAAGATAGTAGCTCCATGTTACCACGGCCGCGTCCTTCAAGATCCTTCCCAATTCTTCATGTAACTATCCTACCATCTAACACTATATTGAAGAGACATCGTTAAACACCCCCATCAAAATGAAACGACATATATCAAATGTTCTGTGGATTTTTCCTTGGCACTACAGCCCCAGTGGGCCTAGGCCTACCTCCATGAGTTTTTCAGTTCACTTCGGTTTTTCTAGATCTTACACATTCGGTAGGACTCCTTAGGCGGGTGATCAGCTCGTCGCAAGGCCTCTACCTGTACACAAACACAGAAAAACGCACACACACAAACTAAACATCCATGCCCTGAGTGGGATTCGAACCCACGATCCCGGTTTCCAAGCGAGCGAAGACAGTACATGCCTTAGACCGCTCAGCTACCGTGACCGGTTCTGTGATTATAACTGAGCGAAGCAACAGCAAACACAATAACTTATACTAAACTCTTAGCCGTTGCGATGTGGGATATGATGTGGAAATACACATTCTTGTAAACTGACTCTGCCAATAATATTGTTCATTTTTTAAATGTAGTGAATTGGAATCAAAGCAAATTCATCTCCTTGGAAGGCGAGAGGAGTGGATGAGATATGGATGTGGTGTTAATTCGCTTAGCAGCTGTTAGCGTAACGGTTTCTTGCTTCCAGTATCTTGATACACCGCAGACACAAGCTGAGGATCCCTGTGGCTGTAATAAAAAGCCTCGTGCTTAAGGAGACATTCATTTTTACATTTACGTTTTAACCAAACGCAAGAGACTACTTACGTAGAGAGCTGGTGTGAAGGTAACACTGTGGACTTGCTTCCGGGAGTTACTCGGCTCGAATCTCAGCAGGAACACCGGCTAACCCGATATTATTGCAGTTTTCCTCAGTTCCTCACGAATCTACGCACGCTCGTAATCACTATTTTCAACGTAATATTCCATCAATATTCGTTGCTTGATAACTGCGTCTAACAGTGCAACTTAATGTTCCAGACTGACAAAAGCAGACCCCGACTTCCGAGTCACTATTCCTAACTTTAAAGTCAGATTATAACTGACAGTCGGCCAGTAAGTCCCCATTTGGGGCCCAAGATCAGATTTTTGTTACTGTCAGGCAGTTGCGATTTTGTCGATGTGCGGCCCCCTCTCTGACGAGAAGACGGGTCCGTCGTTTAACAGTTGGTGCTGGCCCTCGCCAGCACAGTCATATTTACCGCCTATAAATTCTAGCGGACATTTTAATACAATTTTTGTGATTACCGTTATTCTGGCGTCTTCTGACTCGGTCCTGTTCAGCTCTGTCATGATCTGAAGTACCGTTGCGACTACTGTGAACGTGTCTTTTAGAGACGAACTGTTTGCATTAGGAGCCTGAACTGCCTGACTTCAGTCTTGTTGGTTGTGCCCCTAGGGAGGGAAGGGCACTCATTTCTCCCACTGTTGCCGTGAAGGCCTGTACAACTGAGGGCGGCTTAGGCTGCTGCTGTTTCTCTGCATTGCTGAACAGTTCTGCCGTGAAAGACAGTTGCTTAACATTTCATTTTCTCCTTCGATATATAACCTTGACACTGACCACATAGAAAAAAGTAGTTTCCAACATTTCCTCTATTGTTGTGTATTTACTCGTTGTCGGGTACATATGTCTAACGCGTCGTTGCCTAGCAATGGCTGGCTTTATTTATTCAACTATTCCGGCTTTCAACTGTCATGTCACAGTATGTAGGTTCAGAGAATACGAAGAGATAAAAGAAGATTATACATTGATAAGTAGGACATCTGTGTTACATCCGTTCCAAAGAGTATGTTTTATTTTGTTAACCAACACAAATGAACCATATTACCCCAGTAATTTTATATGAATTCCCATATTCTAAGTTGAATTTACGTTTGTTCATGTTTTGTCACAAGCTTTTTGTTTCCACGAATTAGACATTCAGTCTGTTTGACGTTTTGATCTAAAACTGGAACATATTAATTAACGTAACGACAGTCAAGTTAAGTCGCTGTATTTGCCTTTCAGTGTTGTACTCTATCTACGCTCAAAATGTAATTAATTTCACTAAAGTCTCCGGCCTAGTCAGATAAACAAACATAGGTACAAACCGGACTTTAAGCGCGCTCACACAAACACACGCACACACACGCACGCACACACGAGCGCTTGCGCTCAGCATCTAAATGCACATTTTCTACTTTATGTACAGAAAATTTCAGACGGAAAACGTCAAAGGGAGATCCTACTTATGATAAGTTTACATAGATGTGGAGATAATATTAAAATATATTTGAAAATAGTGTGTGTGCAGACTTTGAGGCTTTAAAGTGAAGAGTTTGCTTGTTTATAGACTTGTCTGTGTTCACAGTACATAAAGTATACCACATTGATTCAAATGAAAGTAGTTAGGTACAACTTTGAAGACTAAAGTTCATCTAAATAATTTCTAATTTGATTGAAAAGGATATAATGTGAAGCGTAAAGTTATGGCATTTCTTATTTAATTAAACACATCACCATCACGATGTATGGGCGTGGATATATAGACCCCATATATTCTTGAACATGACGCTGGATTGGGATGAGTGAGCACACTCAAGCCACAGCCTCCTTAACCACGGGGAAAGATTATGAGGTACGTATTATCACGCGACAAATAACTTTACGTGGGTCTCGGATTTAGCGGATCTTTATTGGACACTCACACTTACACACCTTACAATTATTAACACTAGGATTATCACTTGACTTCTGGCCCAGTACTCCAAGGCGACGTCTCAACTATCCTTGGCCGTGGTTGGATCTCAACTGTCTCTGGCGGCGGCTGTCCCAATACTGTCTCGTTCTCATCTCTGGCTCTGCTTATATAGGGGTTATGCGGACCGGATAGCGGACACCGTTCCTCACGGTTCCGCTACCGCTGTTCAGAGAATCCGTTGTTACGGGAACGTTCCTTTTAGATTACACCGGTAACGTGTTTGGTCTCGTCCGTTGTTACTCAGCGACAATTCATTGCTACGATTTGTCGCTGCGGAAACTCCACAATTTCAACGTATTCGTTGTCGTGGAAGTGTCCGTCCCGATTGTAGCGGTTGTCGCGGTGATGGACGTAAGGTAACGCGTCACAATATGTATATATAGGCAGTATGTCAACCGTCAACACAACAAATGTACTCAGTTTTAATATTAGATACATATTGCTGCTACATGTTGAATCTATATCGAACCAGTGCACAGTGTTGGACACTAATAATAATTCAATTCGTGTTTATTTACGTGCAAACTTAACAGCACAGAGGCCAATTACAAGATAGCACGAATAGAGAGAAATATACAAAAATAATTTAAAAAACAGAATATAAAATATGATACACTACATTAATTACAAAGTGAGCATGAATGAAGATGCAGAAACAAACGCACACAAACATAGCCACAGTGTGACAGCGAAGAACAATTCGAGTTTCAAATAGAGCGGTGTACAATAATAATAATAATAATATCAAAAACAATTGAGGACATGATCGTCACATAACGTATACTTTGAACTCTCTAAAGAGCTCAAAGGTTCGGTTCCTGATTCGTATAAAACGCAATGTTCTGTTACAAAGACGAACCAATTAAAGCTCTCTACGGAATTAATCGCTGTTCATTATGGGAATCATACGAATACAATAAATACACTCGCATTCAGAGGGAAGCGGACTGAATTTTTAATATTATAGCGGGTGTTAAGTGTTGTCACCACTATGCTTTAATGATTTAAAGAAACGAAATGCAGTGTATATCGATTGAAAATTGTTTGATTTTTAAATTATAATTTATTCAGTATGAGTCTTTTATTTTATGATTAATGGCAAGAATACACTTTCACGAGTTCATTTTGAAACTTCCATCTCTCTTGCTATTGCAGAGGGAAGTGTGAAGTCACTTTAAGATTGCATTAATAGTATAATTTTTTTAAAAATCTCGTTCAGCGTTTTTCACTGTTACCGTGACTGAATTTAATCTGGACATTTTTCAATATTCAGCATCAAAATGGGTGCAGGCCGCGCTATAGCTCAAGCTGTTAATCGTTGGCTTCCCACCGCGGCGGCCCGGGTTCGATCCCGGGTGTGGTCAAGTGGGATTTGTGGTGGACAAAGTGGCGCTGGGGCAAGTTTTCTCCGACTACTTCGGTTTCCCCCTGCCAATCTTCATTCCACCAAATTCTCCATCACCATAATCACCCGGAGCAGACTAAATAGGCCAATCTGTGGCCGCCGTGCCGAGTGGACCCAGTTGTACTCCCCCCCCCAATAAATCCGTATGCATGCTCATTTTGAATGCACCCATCTCTCCTCTTCTTCACAATTAAAGAGATTTTAATATCAAATTCGCGAAATTTGAATTGACATTTCCTACATCAAATGAAAACCCAGCAAACTCCTATAAAAGCCATAAATGCAAGGCGTGCTTAAAGTATTTGATCTAATTTTCATTCTTCTTTTTTTTTTTCCCATAAAAGGGTAGAAAGCTTTAAAGCTTCTTCTTGCTTAAAAGGATATATTAACCAAATTAATCCACTAAACATCGTTTTAGTAATCACTAGAAACAAAGTATATATACATATATAAAACAACCACATCTACAGACCCTTTTAACTTCCTATCTACCCCCTTTACCCACTTCTGCACATTCATACCATCCCTTAATGTTGTTTATGAAAGTGGAGGATTACTTAAGTGGAACTTTAAAACTCTTCTAATAGAATTAAGTTCATTCGTCCTGTAACCAGGCCAGCTTATGCAAGTTCTCTACTCAGAACGAAAGACAAAAGGCAATGGTTTTGGTTAGGACGGTGTGGAAAATTAAACCCTTAAGAATCTGGGGGTGAAAAATGCCGAAAGCATATGCCCAGCTACACAAAAGTATATCCAGCTCCCTAACTTCCGTATTCAACTCTTGCTTTATAGAACTTACACTCTGAAGATGGAAGTATATGTTGAGCCATAATGCAGGTACGAACCCACTAGAGTGGACGGTGTTATAATCCGAAAGACCATACTATGAATGTTATTTGCATCCTGATGTGTGTATGCACATTACAGGTACTGCGTGGACGTCAACAAATCATTCAATAAATACGTAAAACAGATATCAGAAGCTTCCAGATAAATTACGCTGACGCACACTGAAAAAGAACGTAGTCCATCACAATGCGCACATCCGATAATCCAAACTGCACAAGTTTTACTAATTTTATTCAGTTTAACCAAATTCTACTTTTAATATTTTTAGCATCGTAAGAAATTTACATTACACATAAAATATAGTTACTGGGGGCACACGGTAGCGTAGTTGGTTGAGGCACTATGCTACAAGCTGGAAGTTTGTGTGTTCAAATCCCGATGACGTCATTGGATTTTTCAATTGACCTAACACCTCCAGCCGCACTACAGCCCTAGAGTCGACTCAGTCTCTGACAGAAATAAATACTAGGAATCTTCCTGGAGGTTAAAAGCGCCGGGAACTGAAGTCAGACCGTACAGCCCGTCGCTGCACTGACTAGGATTTCCCGGCTCCATAACCCTTAACTGTGAAGACGACACACTATTTTTTATATATTTTTTTTTTGTTGGTGGGGTGGGACTAAGTCCCATGTAAGCGGCCTCCGTAGTCTAGAGGTAACGTTCCCACCTCATGACTCGTGGTACGCGGGTTCAAACCCGGCGGAGGTCGTGGAAGTTTTAAGGGCGGAAAAATTCAGGGAACAAGTCCTCCGGGAGGGACTTCAAGCCGTGGGTCCCGTGTCGTAGCTTTACGGCACGTAAAAGAACCTCATATCTCCAAAGGAGGTCACTGAGCCAAATTCAAGGACGTTTCCCGCCCAACAGTAGTCTCTAACGCCTCTGATAGATGGGGGAAGCATTATAGATACCGCCAAGCCAGTAGAAGCCGAACTCGCTGGCTCGGTCGGGACTGATGGTACGCACCAGAATCGGTAGGGTATAGAGACTGGTAGAATATCATAGAGGGAAGCACAATGAACCAATACTGGTCTAAGTGCATGGGGAAACCCACCCTCTCCAATAACTAACTAACTAACTAACTAACTAACTAACTAACTCCCATGTACTGCGGCCACTTCTGGCTTATTGTACCAGCCCCAGATGATAGATGAGGGTGATTGTGGAGCAATTGATGGAATGAAGATTGGCAGGGGAAGCCGAAGTACTAGGAGAAAACCTGCCCTCAGCGCCACTTTATCCACCACAAATCACACTTGACCAGACCCAGGATCGAACCCGGGCCGCCGCGGTGGGAAGCCAGCGACTAACCGCTTGAGCTATAGCGCGGTCGCAAGACGACACACTAACTCAATTAACATTACGGAGTTGAGTCCTTGAGAAGCAGCCAGTTGCGCAGTTACCCAAATATTTCACAACATTTTATGGAATAATAAGTTTTATTACCATGGTCGAAAGAGCCCGCTACTGGTTCTTATCATGAGCCAGATCAATCCAATCCATCCCATTTCTCTTTCATCTACATTAAAAAATTATATATTTTCGTACGAAAAGTTGATAACAACCCACAAGACTGCAAGTTGTCATAACCCAGAAGTCGATCGTTTAAAAACTTATTCGATACAAACCTTGCGATAAATTATTACACGACCTGATGTATTCTTGTCTGTAAGAAATGTATTCTGAATTACAGAACTGAGTGTATTGCACCATTGCACTGTGAAGGAAATGAGAGCATTAGAAGATGGCCTGACATCTGGTGTCGGTAGCATAAAACTTAGCTTCAAGTTGAAGAAAGCAGTCTTCTGGGATTTGGCAGTCTGCTTTTACCGGTTCTCGCGGTCTCTTCGCTTGCAGATTTCTTATATTTTTTCTTCTACCCTGAAGATGTAGGCGATACGTTTCTCCGAAACGTCGGTTAACACCACATATACACGGTGCCAAATCCCAGAAAACTGCTTTCTTCATAGTCACCGCAGTGAAAGCCTCGAATCTTACTTAGCTTCAAGTTATTTTCTTTATCTCTGTTCATATTTATTGAGCAGAACAGTAGATTTTATTTTACGAGACAAACAAACAAAGAATTTGTGCACTAAGTAGTGCTATATACCTATCGATAGAGATAAGCAAGCGCCATAGAAAAGCCCATGTTAAATGATCCTAAAGGCCCGTCCACATTACTCGCGCTCGTGCGTCAGAAGCTTACTGCTGCCGGAAAATCAGGATCTGGAACTGATATCTGTTGTGAAGAAATGCGAAGGCTTTGTATGCAAACCAGTTTGGGCGTCCACTTCGTCAGCTCCTGATCCTGATTTTCCGGCAGCAGTAAGCTTCTGACGCACGCGCACGAGTAATGTGGACGCGCATTAACAGTTACATATACACTTACCGTAGTTCGCTACGCGGTCTACAATAAAGGTTCGTTTCCTGTGATTACCGTTATCAAATCGCCCTACGCTCTGTCAAGCCTCTGTTACAGACTATTAACTGTAGTTCGATTTTTATATTTCAGTGTCACTGCAGATGACTCACTTTAAAGTCAACGTAATGTAGTGTCAAGAGAATAAATATAGATATCCATCTGCACTTGGAACGTGACAGTTCGGCTGGCGCAGAAATTTGTTTTCCCCTTCAAGACGAAAGAATAGCTGTTCAGCTTTTTTTTTTAACGGACGGAAACTTAATATGTGAACGAAACTTGACTGCGACATCCGGACAAGCTCTACTTCATGCTCAGTGGGTAACGTTGGTTTTTCTTCGGTGTTAAGGCGGCAGGAATCTGGAGCAGACTGGTCTCCTCCATACAGTTCCGAGATAAGAAATAGTGCTCCATATATTTTCATGGTGCGGTGCTTAATTAAGCAGTTAGTTATCATTTATCTGTATATCTGTCTATCTGTATATGGTTTTACAGTCCTCTAATAGGCCTTGGTCATTTTTTCTTCAGTTTCTTAAGCCTATATACAGTCAATGGCCGGTCACGGTAGCCCAACGGTCTAAGGCATGTACTGTCTTCGCTCGCTTGGTAACCGTGATCGTGGGTTCGAATCCCACTCAAAGCATAGATGTTTAGTTTGTGTGTATGCGTTTTTCTGTATTTGTGTACAGGTAGAGGCCTTGCGACGAGCTGGTCACCCTCCCAAGGAGTCCTACCGAATGTGTAAGATCTAGAAAAACCGAAGTGAACGGAGAAGTTCATGGAGGTAGGCCTAGGTCCACTGGGGCTGTAGTGCCAAAGGAAAAAAAAATGCACAGTCAATATGACTCCTTGGACGGTGGATGAGCCCGTCTCAAGGCGACTACCTACATAAAAAGCAACACAAACAGAATAAACGCATACAGACATCCATGTCTTGAGTGAGATTCGAACCCACGATCCCAGCGTTCGAGCTAGCGAAGACAGTTCATTCCTTAGACAGCGCGGCCACTGTGATCGGTTTTGTAACCATCTACCTAACGAAAAGTATACATATCAGCAGGCCCTAGTTAAAATACTTATCGCAGCGAAAACTTCAAATTCCATAAAACAGTTGACTGCTTGGGTTTTTGGGCGGAATGCTTGTGGACATTCCAGAAATTCATAACTAATAATTCTGATGAACAGATCTGCACTTGATGACGTCTCTAAGCAACATGAATGGTAGGAAGTCTCCGTGGAATCCATTTAGGCAACATTCCACTCTCATCGCGCAGAGTTGCATTGGTTTGACGCGATCTCTAGGGATGAGTGAGAACTAATTTCCTCCTCTGACACGTACGTCTTGTAGCCGAAGAAAGATGCAGTTTTCAACACTGTCACGGATGTCAGTTGCTGTATTATGATTCAAACCCTCGATCACACCCAAAGCCATTCATCATGATCTTTATAATTACTACTTTTCATCAATTATTAGAATGTAGGATTTTATATGACCGCCTTTGTGGTCTAGTGGTCAGAGTTTCTGGCTACAGTTCCACAGGTCCGGGTTCGATTCCAGGTACTACCAGATTTTTTTTAGAAGCAGTGGGTCTGCAACAATTAGAATGATCAAGTCAAGGAGGATGAGGTGGGCAGGTCATGTAGCACGAATGGGGAGACGAGGAATGCGTATAGGATATTGGCGGGAAAGCCAGAAGGAAAGAGACAACAGGGAAGACCAAGGCATAGGTGGGTGGACAATATTAGAATGGATCTTAGAGAGATAGAATGGGATGGTATGGATTGAATAGATCTGGCTCACGATAGGGACCAGTGGAAGGCTCTTGTGAACACGATAATGAACCTTTGGGTCCCATAAAATGCTGGGAAATTCTTGAGTAGCTGCAGAATTGGCGGCTTCTCCAGAAGGGCTCAGCTCCATGAATAAGTAAGTAAGTAAGTAAGTAAGACGGGTCAGCAATGGGGTTCACTCAGCCTCGTGAGGATAATTGAGGAGCTATTTCAAGGGAATAGTGGCTCCGGTCTAGAAAACCGAAGTTAACGGCCATGGGGAACCGTTGCGCTTATCACGCGACACCCTCTATGCGCTAACGTTGGCACTAACTTCTCCGACAAGCGGCGGTCGCTCAGTCGGTATAGTTCGCTTGCGGACTTAAGCCACGAAGTTTAGTCTCGTTTAGGATTTCCTATAATGACAGGCGTAGTTACATAGAGTTATATTTTCTGGGAGCTAACATGGCATAGTCCGTTTGAAATCGGAGGAACATATTGCCTGCATCTGCAGGCAGTCAGGCTCTGTTTGCTCTTTGCTTCATTCTGGCTTCATTATTAGTTTGCTCTCCAACACTGAAGATATTATTAATTACAAGGCATTACAGATTTAATACAAAAATATTGGCATATTACTGAATTTGTAAAGAATTAATGTCATAAGAAAGCATATTAAATAATTTATTGCCAGAATGACTATTATGAAACAAAATAATATTCAAGCTACGTCACATTTTGTCGATATAAAATGAACAAAAATTGAATTTCAATTCAGACATGTGTAAATATTTTTTTTTCAAAATACGTGTATGGAATTTATTTTAATTTTTAGGAAATTCTGTTACTCTACGACGTATGTATAATGAAGATACAAATTTTATCGTCACTTAAAAAGTTTTATTTATTTTTTATTCTGAAAGCAAGTATCAGCTGTTTGTTGATCTCCATTACTACTACACCCAAAAAGATCTATGTAGAATAACTTCGAGGAGTGAAAAAAATTTGGCGTAAATTTGAGTGTGGTTATGTGACAGGAGAAACTGAATAAATACTCTCAGGACACCCCAGTCCCACTCTCTTTTTCCTCTCGTTATCGTGATAGGATTCAAACAGAAGTCCTTCCTCCTCCTTACCTGCGATCTTATGCTTCTTGTCTTCTTCGTGTGAAAATAAAAGTCCTATTACCTCAGGAGCAGATTGGCACTACACGACTGGAATACGAAATGGGGCCGCCCCTCCGGTTCCAACACCCACCGCTTAGCTACCTCCAGTTACCAAGTTCATAAACGCAATATTGCAGGACTACTGAACCACAACGAGATAATGTGTTGATCGGCTGTATGTGATATTGAATTCCATCAATTTGAAAACAATTATCCAGTATCATATGAAGTTTGAGGTTGTAACATCAGCAACTCTCTTAAGTCTAAAATTAAGGATAGCCAAAATGTGATATGCACACCTATTTTTGGCGTGTATCTTATCTCTGTAATGCATATAAGCCGGAGCTTAAATTAACTAATATTTTAAAGCTTAGTTCGTAATTCATGTAAACACTCAGCATCTACATTACAAAAGCTAACCACTAAAAGCTGTTTCGGGAAATAATAGCAGTTTATTCTGAGGATGGTACGAAATTTTATATACATCCTGTGGGAAATGTGGAGACTTTAGATTATTAAAGCAAAATCTGCAAGCTCTGTTGCGTTTTAAACGGTAAAATCAAACCAGGGCCGCTATGGTTTAAGTCCGCGGTTTCTTTAAAATAAAAATATACGTGTTATGCGAATGTTCGATCTTCTGTGACGTAAGTTCAGCCCTTCATGTAAAATAAACATGGGAATCTTTCGCTAGCGTTTCGAAACAACTACGATATTCAGGCAGTTTCATAACTTCTACTCTTCTCCAGGTATAATTTCAATGTTCAAATCAAGGAGGATGAGATGGGCATGACATGTAGCACGAATGGGGAGAAGAGGAGTACATATAGGATACTGGTGGGAAAACCAGATAGAAAGAGATTACCTGGAAGAACAAGGCACAAGTTGGTGAACAATATTAAAATAGATCTTAGAGAGATAGGATGGGATAGTATGGATTGGATTAATATGGCTCAGGATAGGGACCGGTGAAGGGCTCTTGTGAACACGCTAATGATCCTTTGGGTTTATAAAATACTGGTAAATACTTGTGTAGCTGCATAGTTGGCGACTTTTCAAGAAGGGCTCAGCTCCATGAGTGAGTGAGTGAGTGAAAATATTCAGACATGTATTAAACCGCACTGAAACTCACTTTATTTAAATCGGTAAGTGGTTAAAACAAGTTGCAAGCCAGCTAGATAAATTCACCTCACATAATAACAGAATAGTTGTGGCGAGCGCAGGGCAGATTAAACATTGCTGATGAGGCCGTCGACAGATTGGAATTCCCAACGGGGCGGTCGCCATTTGCAGTTCTATGACTCTTTTTAACAAGACTATTTGGCGTGCCATTCTCTTGTGGTGTCATAGAGAACCACTGATTTGAATGAAGCTATTTTCACGCAGCCACAAGACAGATTAGTGTTCCGCAAAGATGTGTCTCGAACGCTCTTGTCAAAGGAACTTCATACTGGTTATAATCTGTTTCACTCTAAGGATTCAGACTTGAAATGCAAGGTGCAGTACAAGTCGCACGTGCGACATCTGGTATTATGGGGCGAGAGTCAGCACTTTCTATGCGTCGCAAGTGTGGGAAGGATATGCTAAGGGGTCGATAGAGGTAATTTCCATCATTTGATGTAAGGAGTCTTCTGTTTTACGCCAGTTGATACTGAGGTAATACAGAACACTTCCTTTTGTACCTCATTTCGAATTCGTCGTATGGAACAAACGGGAGATGGGACACGCGGTAGCGTAGTTAGTTGAGGCACTACGCTATGAGCCGGAAGGTCGTGGGATTGAATCCCGATGAGGTGGATTTTTCAATTGACCTAATCCTTCCAACCCCACTATTGCCTTGACTCAGCCTCTAACGGAAATGAGTACCAGGAATATTCCTGGGGGTAAAGGACGGCCGACGCGTAGGGCTAACAACCTTGCCGCATCTATGGGCCGATTGTCTAGAAAATGTGGGAACTTCAACATCTCACAGCCTTACGGGCCTCCACGGTCTGTTACAAGGATAGCTTTACCCTTTTTCTTACTTTCACATGCAACAATCTTCACAGATACATTTCTCCACAATTAAGGCAGAAATATAAAGAACTGTTAGATTTCAATGTACCTAAAGTAAGCACTTATGAGGAACGAAATTATTTCCGAAGCATACTATACATATTGATTATCGGCAATTGTGGGATCGCCAGAAACAATTAATCTACTTAATATGTAAGATATCTATAAGATATTCCATATTGGTTTCATGGAAAGCGAAGGTTCTGCATACAATCGATACATTTACAACAGCTTTGTGATAATATAACTGTCTCATTTATTTGTGTCTGTTATTTGAATCCATTTGAACAAACATTTAGCACGAAGAGAGGAGCAAATTAATGTACTTTATGAAATATATTGTCTGCAAAAGGATAACAAATACAGTGTATCTATTGTGGAAGAACTGACTCATTAAGCGCTGTGGTTAGGATATGTACCTCCCGTTTTAGTATTTTAATAAGACTTCATTTTGCCCAATGTATATTTATATGTATTTCGTAAGATTCTCATGAAAATAATAATTATTTCCCTAAAAAATATTATTCCTATTGCAGAGAATATATTTACTGTGAGAAAGGAACTGAATATTTATATATCACATTGATGTGTATTTCATATTTAAAAGGCTTATGATAAACATACACAAATTACACATTCGCTACAGTAGCTCTATGCTCAATGGCAACAGCATTCTGTGCCATCTGGTGTCAGGTCAGTGCATACAGGAAAATGTAAAGCTATTAATATTGCACGTCCATTGACAATAGTTTGAAAGGGTATGAACACATCTGAGTGAGGTAAATGGAAATCGTACCAACTCTGTAAAATTAAGCAAACAATAATGGTTTTCATTGCCCTACACTGCTTACGTTTATTCGTGTAGTTTATGGAAGGGAGGCACAAAATTGATGGATCAGAATTAAAGTTTTATTCTTAGAGAGAAAAGTGTGTTGAACTAATTTGCAGAAAGAATTGGGCTCAATGTTAATTCTAAGTTTCATCGATTACTACAAATTTCCCATAAAATTTGACTGCCTCTCGGAGTAAATAAGTGAATGAATTAATAACGAATTAATTACCATGCCTAATTCACTGCATTCAAAGTTTAACTGAAACCTGTTCTGACCTCAGAGGTTCTTAACTTAGGCGTCCCAGAAGCTGAGTGTCATATCTGACTAAACGTATTTAATTACAGGCATATCCTTTCAACGACTATCCTCATTCAGATTTCTCGTGGTTTTCCTTAGTCCACCCACGTAGTTTCCAGCATAGTAGTCTAATTATGCCATGACCACTTTTTTCACACTCTTAAATACATTATTTACTAATCACCTGATTATTTCACACTATAAATTCTGAGTTACTGAAAGAGTCGCTAAAAACTACTAACAAACAAATAAATACAAAAAAGCTGAGGGTGTTTGAGAAGAGGGTGCAGAGGAGAATATTTAGACCGAAGACGGGTGAGGTGACAGGAGGTTGGAGAAAACTGCATAATGAGGAGCTTCATAATTTGTACTCTCCTCCAAGTATAATTAGAATGATCAAGTCAAGAAGGATGAAGTGGGTAGGGAATGTAGCAGGAATGGGGAGAATATGAATGCATATAAGATATTGATGGGAAATCCAGATGGCATAGACCACTGGGAAGACCAAGACGTAGGTGGGTGGGCAATAGTAAAATGGATCTTAGAGAGATAGGATGGGATGGTATGGATTGGATTGATCTGACTTAGAATAGGGGCCAGTGGAGGGTTCTTGTGAACACGGTAATGAACCTTCGGGTTCCATAAAATACTGAGAAGTTTTTTAGTAGCTGCACAATTGGCGTCT
>NW_019739001.1:579493-604768 GCF_002891405.2 Cryptotermes secundus
ACCGCTCAGCTACCGTGACCGGCAAGTATTTCTTTAGTAGAGACAATTTTGGACTCAAAGAGCGGATAGGAAGATATTATTAAAATGAATGACAAAATACTTTGGGAAATTGTTGGCTACACAAATAACTCCTCATGTAGAGAGCAGAGGAAGATTTGTTTGAAACTTCAGCTTCATAAGTTATGAAATTTGTTCCTGTAGCTCAATCCAGGGCGCTGTCATTAATAGTACATAGCGCAGAATGATTGGATGACAGTGATTAATAAATTACAAAGGATGTTGAAGGAAGTATTCGCGGTTTAATTTTAGGTACTACCTCAGCATTTGCCTGGATGCGTTGAGGAAAATCACGAAGTAAAAACTCAGAACTATAATCTGGTCCTGGCCAACATTCAAACCGAGGACTTCTCGAACACAAGGCACTTGAGTCAACTTGTTCGGTAATCGGGAAAGTCAACGACGAGCTGAGCAATGGTCAGATTTTAAAAAATGATTCCGTATTATGACCCTATTTAAGATTACCTACTAACATACTTATGGAGCTGAGCTCGTCTTGAGAAGAAGCCACGTGTGCAGCTACTCAAGAATTTCCCAGCATTTTATGGAACCCGAAGGTTCCTTACCGTGTTTATAAGAGCCCTCCACTGGTCTCTATCCTGAGCTAGATAAATCCAATCCATTCCATCCCATCCTATCTCTCTAAGATCCGTTTTAATATTGTCCACCCACCTACGCCTTGGTCTTTCCTGTGGTCTCTTTCCTTCTGGCTTTCCCACCAATATCCTCTATGCATTCCTCTTCTCCCCCATTCATTCTACATGGCATGCCCATCTCATCCTCCTTGACTCGATCATTCTAATTATACTTGGAGCAGAGTACAAGTTATGTAGCTCCTCATTATGTAGTTTTCTCCAACCTCCTGTCACTTCATCCCTCTTCGGTCCAAATATTCTCCTCAACACTCTGTTCTTATATTACTGACATATTTTAATGTTAAATAAATTTGATACTGTAAATAGAATTTTGAGCTGAGATAGGGGAAAGGCGAAGTGTGTGAATACTGGTGTCTAATTAACCGCCGCGAGAAAGCCTGACATCAGAGAACGCCCTTCGTTTGTTTGCAATTCACTTGACACGGCTGTGTCACTCTACTTGCTGGTTTGCGGCAAGCGAAGTGCGTCTGTTTTTCTTCTGGTGACGTTTTAATCAGATACCCGATATCTTCTAGAAGCAGTTTACATAACTTCTCACAGGAAATGTACCAGTCCCAAAGCTTTCGCCACCCAATCTTCCGATACGCCATCGGGCGTTAGAGAGAATCTTCACTGAGACCTTTTCTTGTCGTTGAAGCCGTACGTACATTTCTCAAAATCCTATTTTTTGCATCATACATACATTGTCTTCATGTGAGAAAAAGAATATTTATAACCTTTGCTAAGACCGTTAATTATTGTGATACTTTTAGGAAGAAAGTAGAGTATAGGTAAAGCTATCTCTGTAGAGACCCATAGGTTTGTGAGACGTTGAGGCTCCCACATTTTCTATAGGCAATCGGCTCACAGATGGCGGTAAATTTGTCGGCCTTATGAGCCGGCCGCCCTTTGTCCAAAGGAAGATTCCTGGTACTCATTTCTGTTAGATGCTGAGTCGACGCCATGGTCATAATTCAGTTAGAAGGATTGGGTTAATTGAAAGAATCCAGTTATCTCATTGAGATTCGAATCCTTGAACTTCCGGCTTGTAGCATAGTGCCTCAACCAACTACGCTACAGTACTTTTCGACGTCACAACGTAGAGGATGTCTTGACTCTACCGCAATAGTGTGTATACTGGAGTAATTACCTGCATATTACAGTGGTTAAGTCGGACGGAGCGTGATGCTTGATAACTTAGCGCCAAGATGTATAATACCTGAGTCATTACCTCCCTACTCATTGTACGCCTGCATGACGCGTGATTAACCACTGTGTAAAATTTATTTCGGTGATACTTTTGTGCGTACTGGATATAAGTATTCATGCTGTTAAATTAGGAGCAACTGAGAATTTATAATCAAAATTTCATTTAATGTTGTTCTCATTCCCCCCGACAGGCGTTTTTGACATCTCAACTGTTTCGATGGTTTATGGGCGCATTCGTTTTCTGCAGCGAACTTGTGACCTGAATATTAATCATGTACACCCACTGTGGGTAGTCTACCTGTCAACTTTAGAGGCAGCGTTACAGCACACAGTTTAATATTCAATGTGGCCATAAATTTCGTTTTCCCTGTCAATGACATTTGCACACTGGATCCTGTTACGACTTTGATTCTGAGTCTGTTAGGAGTTGCATTTACTTGCCCTTCCACTGATACTGGACTGTCTCTGTGGTCTAGTGGTCAGAGTTTCTAGCTACAGATCCAGAGGTCCGAGGTTCGATTCCCGGCGCTACCAGCTTTTTTCTGAGAAGTAGTGGGTCTGGAACGGGGTCCACTCAGCCTCGTGAGGATAATTGAGGAGATATTTCAAGGAAATAGCGGCTCCGGTCTAGAAAACTGAGATTAACGGCCGTGGGGATCTGTTGTTCTGACCACGCAATACCCTCTATCCGCTAAATTTGGCACTAACTTCGCCGACAAGCGGCGGACGCTCGGTCGGTATAGTTCGCTTGCGGACTACAGACCACGGAGTTTCTACTGATGCTGTTCTTGTATGAATCACTGCTAAAAAATTTCTTGCTAAGCAAATAAAAAAACCCCATCAACGAATCAGTGACTGAATAATTTGGTTTAAGCTGTATTCGGTATTGCCTTGTATTCGGAAAGAGCCCGGTTCGAATGTCGGCCAGGTCAGTGACTATCCTGACTGAAATTATTCTTGACTTCCTTTAGGCCACTCAAAATAATTTATATTAAGCCACGACCACTTCTGACCCCATCCTTTCAAACTGACTGTTCCCTATCACTTAGCTGTTCCACAATACAGAGTCTGACTTACATGAAAAGTTAATAGCTGTTCCTGTGCTTAATTAATTAAGCAGTACGTCATGAAGGCGTATGGGGGAGTAGATGTACACATCCACGTATTCTTGCCCTCTTCACTAGTTGGAAGTGGGTTGGCAGCTTTAATCCCGGGGATAGAGCCCCCCTTTACAAATTGGGTAGAAAGCTATGTGGGCCCCAGGATCGGTCTGGAAGACACATAGAAGAGAAGATTCCGCCCCTATCGCTACTCAAATTCCAACTTTTCGGTCGTTCAGCCAGTAGCGCCAGGGTGCGTTATCCCGGCTTACGAACTGCAAATAAATATATAAATTTACCA
This sequence comes from Cryptotermes secundus, assembly GCF_002891405.2. Lineage (NCBI taxonomy): Eukaryota > Metazoa > Arthropoda > Insecta > Blattodea > Kalotermitidae > Cryptotermes > Cryptotermes secundus. Next base: position 582,796 of record NW_019739001.1, read on the forward strand.
ACCAAATAGTTAATTAACTTCTTAGTATGGTATATTTTTAACGCTCATAGTCGCTTAGTAGGTTAACAAATTTATGACCCCTTACAGAACCAGGCTGTTAAATATCATGTTCACAAAATTCATTCATTGGATCCTATCGTGATCCAATTTAATCTAGCCCACAATTTTCATTATTCTCCTAAGTACTGTTTTTATAATATCATAAAATCTAAGACTAAGTCTGCCGGGATGGAAACTATGACCGACACGTGATGGGGTCCTGCAAGTACATGCTTATGTCTGAGTTATATATATTTACGTGGAGCGCCCCCCTCCCCCGCCCTTGATTGGAGTAGATCTTCAATCCTAGTAACGCTGTAGAAACAGGTTGAAGCATGTAAATTCCATCTTTTGGAGATTGGGAAGAAATTAAATCTATGAGAAAGAAATCAATAAATTATATTTAATATTTTGTGCGCATTTGTCATTCCTCTGCGTATGAACCAAAAATTTTGAGTAAAATGATAACTAGTTAGTTGATTTCAACTCCATGACCTGTAATCCGCAAGCGAACTATACCGACTGAGCGACCGCCGCTTGTCGGCGAAATTAGTACCAACATTTGCGGATAGATGGTGTCGTGTGGTCTGCACAACGAATCCCCACGACCGTTATTCTGGGTTTTCTAAACAGAGATAGTAAGGACGCGGGGCGTAAATATATGATTAACAACGAGAGGGATGATCATGTCAAAAATACTGTTAAGGAGTTCTTTGAAAAATTGAAGAACACTAACAAATTAAATAATGTCCAATGTGCCACTTTTGTATTTACACGTGAGTGGTTACCACAGGACTGGTACCAAAAATTCTTTTTCGAACTTTCATTCTCCCTTCAAGCCAGAAACATCAGCCTCATTGCTCCATTTGCTGGACTTGATTGATACGTTGAAATCCCTGCAGGGGATCTGCAAGGGCTTGCGGTAAAAAAAGAAAAAAATCTCTGCTTTTTTTGCTTTGGGGATAAAAACGTATGATTTTGGATCCGGCTTCTATATGTCCAGTCATACATGAAATATCTCATAGGGGATTAGCTCTGCAGAAAATCTCTTCCTGTTAGGACAGTGTTGCTTATACTGTGATCATGTTATGTTGCTGGATCTTCTCTGTGAAGGAAAATATATAAACGGTATAAGTTTTATATAAAGAGAAAAGTGACATCTTACTTGAACAGAGGAAAGTTATATGATATGACGCAAAGAGATTTCTTCTAGACATGTGATCCAACATCTAATATATGCAATGGATAGATAATTCAATTCAATTCAATTCTTTATTATTTATGTGCCGAGTCAACAGCCGCAAGGCCAATTACAGGCAGAGCACAGTGCAGATGAAAGTAATTACATTATAGACAAACTTATTAAAAGTCAAACACAAATTACAGGTAAGTAACTGGAATAAACAATAATGAAGAAAAGTAAACAAACAAACAAATGATAATTATAACAGTAATAATAATTTCATTATCATTAAACTAAGTGTTACTAAGAAGTGAGAAATGAAACATAAGTATTAATTAAGAAATGAATAGTATAGATTTTCAGAGGATAATAATAATAATAATTCATTTTTTTATTGGACATGCAAATAATGAAAATACTAACAGTTATTCTATATTTAAAATTTGTTTGGGCGTAGCATTCCTGGCTCCGAATACGTCAACCTCCCTGCAGACAACATTAGCAGCTGTTGCGTATCTAGCACAGCGACAATTTTTAGATGAGGAGCAAACATTGAACAATGCAAAATCTCTGATATTCCGAGCAGGAACTCGGAGACCAAAAATTTCCAGAAGAGAAGGGCAGAATTTCTAGCCAAAATAAACTTGAATAAGAAAGAGAGCATCAAGGCGATGTCTCCTAGTACATAAAGTATGCAATACTTTTGTAATTGTAATGAACTTGAGGAAAGAAACGTTTAAAAAAATGGCCGCAAACCTCTGCTGGATGCGTTCCAGCAAATAATATCATCAAAATACCTTTATATATTTAATTAAATGAAATGGGTGCTTGTTGGATTGTCGTTTCAATTGGGACGTACACAAGAAGTATTCTGACTGACACAGCACAGCGATGTGTATTGTGTACACAATACACATCGCGTAAGATACACCCGACCACAAGCCCACACAACCCCGTGCTGACGCCTCCCCCCATAGGGACGATTCACCAAGAAGGAGCCTGAATATTCTACTTGAACGTTTTTTAATTTTTAACTTTAAATTTTAACGTTGACGACTCGGTTTGAGGGTGGTTTTTTAGATGCAAGTGCTATACCTGCATTCAAGATACTGGGAAGTGTTGTGCTTTACACTCCGATATATGTAATAGTTTCCACAAATAACTACATACTGTGGATGTTGAGCTGTGCCAGTGTTTTCATGATTTGTTGTAAGTGCCTCTGAAGATGGTTCCTTGGAACCGAAACATGTAAGGCAGATGAGATAAATAAGTGACCAAAATATATATTGTTGCACTTGACGGAAAATCTATTGACAATTGGTGATTAATAGTGTAACGGACCAAAATGAAACAATTCAACATAATCGTAAGAAGCTCATATTCTTCAAATACTTATTAACATAAGAGTTTACGGGCGCTACATTGACAGAAACAAATATCACCCCGATATTAGGGATTCAGAAAGGCACCACGTTTGTTATCTTGACTGATAAAGGAAAAGCTATTCCTATGCTTAATCAATTACAGGAAGTTGTGGGAGTAACTAGTCACCTAGTTTCCTTTAATACGACACGTAAAGCATAGAAGACAAAAAAGTTAAGGGAGACACGGAAAGGAAGATATCATAAGACTCCTAACAGAAATTATAAGGGATACTAAAACAGACAGCAAAGTGATCTCATAAGCCTCATACTCCTAAAATATGTGGGATATACAGGCAGATGGAGTGACACAGGATACACAGAAATATTGATAGACACAAACAGACAGCAAGGTGATCTCATAAGCCTCCTATTTTTCTTTTTCAAAATAAAGAAAATAAGCTGAAAGCTGCTTCATGAACACGAACGAGGAGAATGAGACATGGCTTTACTGTTGCTTAATTGGACTCCGGATTGGAGTAGGAATTCATAAAGTGCAACCGTCATTATGCCATGTTCACGCCAATTTTCATGAAAATACGTGTAAGTTGTTGGAGCGACCAGCATAGAGTGAACCATCCTTTACTCATAAAACAGACTAAAACTAAAAGCGAAAATCCATAAATTGATTAACTTAACAAGATCAAGATAAGGGTGAATGAATTTGAATGGCTGTCTATTTTTATATAAACTTTTAAGTTGTATTTTCGTGCTCAGTTTGAAACTGAGATCCTTCTCGCATCTACAAAAATTATACAGAAGTGCCCTTCCTCTGAGCCGTAATATTTTTTGTATATATCTCGATTTTTCTTACCATTTCTCTTGCCCCCCCCCATCTCTCCCCCCTTTCGCAGTTCGCTTGGCGCTTGGTTCATGATACGTTCAATGTTTTCCTGTCTGCTTGGAGCTTCTTTCTGTACTGATGCGGTTGAAATATAAGATTTCCCTGACACGCGCGTACACACACACGCACACACACACACACACACACAGAAAGAAGAAACCACGAGGTAGATTGACCGAATAGAAGTTCTGTTACACTCATTTTTTTCTTTCCAGTAAAAGGAAGTTTCATTTATTATTAGAGAAAGTTGTGTATAGGGAGTTTCATAAAGTGTAACACCCCCACCCTCAGTGGGAGAGTTTCTAGGTTTTAACAACGGTGAATATGATGAATGCCGGTCACGGTAGCCGAGCGGTCTAAGACATGCACTGTCTTCGCTCGCTCGGAAGCCGGGATCGTGGGTTCGAATCCCACTCGGGGCATGGATGTTTGTGCGCGTTTATCTGTGTTTGTTTACTAGTAGAGGCCTTGCGACGAGCTGATCACTCGCCCAAGGAGTCCTACCGAATGTGTAAGATCTAGAAATAGTGAAGGGAGAAGTTCATGGAGGTAGGCCTAGGCCCACTGGGGCTGTAGTGCCAAGGGAAGAAAATATGATGAATACTGTATTTTGAGATTTTACGCAGTGTAGCCTGGTAAATAATTATCAGCGTTTCGGAGGAGTCTTCTTCTTCCATCATTAATTCGAAACGAAGGAAACAGGTTTCTCTGACTCGTTCGTACGATCTACTTGATTAAAAGGATTCTCGTTTCAGAAACTGGTGGATTTTCTAATGAAGGATAGGCCTAATTAACTAACTCTACAAAGGAAAGTATTCACCTGAAACGTGGATGTTTGCTTAGCTAGTTAAGATGTTTTGCACTTCTAAGGAACCTAATGTTTTAACAGGATTTTCACATGAAACTGCCACTGGACCCCATCTTGAACTGATTAAATTAAACTTTAACATCAGAGCCTATTTCTTTAATAATAATTTTAATATTATCCTTCAATCTACACCTACATAAGAGGTCTTTTGTGGGAACAGAAACCATCCGTCTTTAGGGTAGAGAAGAAATCCGTTTATGAGCAACAAGTTCTGGGAAGAATTAACCACATACTTTCCTTTGATAAGAAATGGATCGCATAGAATATGAGGCGTCCAATAGTTCTTATATTGTTGAGTGTTCATTCACTGTAGAGATAAGGTTTTTAACGAATTATATTATAGGAAGAATACATATACACGCACAGACTGGTGGGTGGGGTGTATGAAGTACGACATTGGGTTGAGCTCAGTTGCCATGATACACATACCAAATTTCATAGAGATTTGTTCAGGTATTCCAGTGTTGATATGTAGGGGATACACAGACAGGTTGGCGATCGTACAAGCCTACTTCAGGAAAACAGGCCAGAAATTATGCAGATATAGTAAGGGTCATGATGTGGCCCGGAGCCATGAACATAATTGTAGGAGCAAGAAGGAGTATAAAGAACGTAAATTTTGAGGCTTCCAAAAAGGAGAGTGATAAGATTGTGAAGTGCTGGGTTATGACACCATGTAGTTTTGTGAGCGGATGCTGACGTTTCGGAATAGCATTCCACACATTATAATTGATTCTACTACAAGAAAAACATATCAAGACGTAGCGGTCACAAAATTTTACAAAGATTTATTAGAACAAATATATCATTTCTGTACAATTTTAATTTTTAATTATACTGCCTAAGTATTTAAGTTTTAACTGAAAATTAAATTTAAGCATTTCAAACTGACAAGAACACAATATTGATACATATTGTAATTAGATGCAATTCAAGAACTAGGACCAGTATCATTGTACACCTGATAATGGCCCAATATATGGGCCGAAACATGTAGCGTTAACAGCAAAATGAAACAAATGTTGATACAATAGTGGGACCTCCTATGTGGTCTATTTGTCAGAGTTCTTGGCTACATATCCACAGATCCCGTGTTCGATTCCCGGACCTGCCAGATTTTCTGATAATTAGTGGGTCTGAAACGGGGTCCACTCAGCCTCATGAGGATAATTGAAGAGATATTTCAAGGAAATAGCGGCTCCGGTCTAGATAACCGAAATTAACGGCCGTGGGGATTCATTGCGCTGCCGACGCCACACCCTCTATCCGCTAAAGTTGGTACTAACTTCACCGACAAGCAGGGGTCGCTCGGTCGGTATAGTTCGCTTGCGGAATAAAACCACGGAGTTTGTTTTTGATACAATAGTGTCTATTTGTTTTTCAGGAATGTGTAGACTACCGCCATTATACACAATATATATCCTATGTAAAGAATATTGGCCATTTAGAGGAGTGTACGTAGTAGCAGGGGGAACTGGGGAAATATTGTCTCTGGATGAACCGACAGAAGGAAATATGAGAAAGTGTGTAAGGAATTCGGATGTTATCGCTTTCTTCTCTTTCGTCGTATTTTTCTACTTGATGCGCCCCCCCCCTCCTTCCTCTCCCTTCAGATCGATTCGAAAGAACTGTCTTCTGTAATCTTACAGGTATTCCGAATGAAACCTCCGACTGACAGAACGTTTCGTGATTCATAGCCCCGTACGGACATGGAAAGTGTGTGGGCTTTACGAACCAAGAAATGAAAGTGACGCTATTGAATTATAGTGGAATATCTCATTTCGGGTTCAGAAAGCCGGTTAGACTGCGTGAGCGGTCTCAAAGTTGGACGTGGAGCTGCACATACGGAAGAGTAAAAGAACATATTCCCTCTGAATAATTCGCTGACCCTGCCTCGCTCGTACGCAGAATGCGAACCTTCCTTGCGGTAGCCGGAATTCCGGTAGGGAAGTGACGGTATGCATGTACAGATGTCATTTCATACCAGTTGAAATGCTCTGTCGTGTCACACAACAAGGGTGCTTACAAGAGTAATGACGCGTCTGTAGATCCCTTAGGTAGGGCGCACATCGGCATGCGTCAAGACACGATGTCAGCGACATGACGCAAAGTAAAGAGCACAGTTGAAACGAATGAGATTATGAAAACCGCCCCACACCGGTCTCAGTCATGATACTGAATGAATGAACGAAGCAAGACTTCGTCTTTTGTCTCATGTCTTGATGCTTGTCTTGAAGCAGTTGGTGTGAGGTCGCCCTTACACTGTACGGTTGACATGTCTGAGTCACAGACCCCTTTGGGTGGTGCATGAACGTGTCAGGTCCGCGCATATGTCTGTGGGTCTCTCCGCTTAGCGACCAGATTAACTTGGTCCATCAATTAGCTTTACGTAACATAGCGCAAGAAATTAACTATGAATGTCCTTTTCAAGAAAACAGGAGATGTGTGCTCTCACATGCATATAAGAGACATATGCCGTAGTCTAAAACACTGGGTTAATTACAGATATCATGTTCAGGAAGAGTCAAGGTTAAATCTTGGTCCTTAGCTTCAGCACATTGACCAGTGGATTTCGTTGTTTTCCAAGCAAGTGCCGCCCAGTGTACTACGTAAAAATAGGCCGCGACCGCCTTCTCCTTCCTAGTACATCATTGACAGAACATCCAGCCTGCACCTCCTTATTATATTGACTGAGGTATTCAATCAGTCTTAAATAAATAGGTTGTTAGGGCTTGTGCTGGATTCCTCTGGCTAAAGGTACATAAGATTCCAGTTGTGGATTCCGTTCTGTGTAGTAATCTAATCTATAAGTAAGGGGACCAATGGTATCTCCACCTTATCGTGGTGGTGGGGTTTGAGAGCTCCTGATACCCTGAGAGCTATGCCGGCGGTAGCATAGCTACTGGTAGGGCCACCCATGCCGCACAGGTCAAGGGGTAGGAGCCAGACAGAGAGGGATACCCTGGTTCTCCAGGTTGGAGTTTGGGCGTGAGGCTATCAACCTCACACCGTAAGAACTAAATTGTTCAGAAATCCGAGGAAAGAGTAGCCGGACGGACCTATTCGAGGAAGGCTTGAATGGGCTGGACACACAATACGTGCCAGGGAGAATAGAACTATCAAGAAAATGCTTAATACTAAACCGGAAGAAAATAGGAGAGTGGGAAGACCAAGGTTAAGATGGGAAGAATGTGTGTGGCAGGACATAAAAATTTTGGGTGTAAAGAACTGGAGGAAGGTAGCATCGAATAGAGAAGAATGGCAAGCAATCCTGAGGAAGGCCAGGGCTCACAAAGGGCTGTCGTGCCAGTGATGATGATGATAAGTAAGGGGAGATTTCTTCACCAGCTAAGCGGCGGTCAGCTTCTAAAGAAGGACTCAGTTCATTGAGTTAATTATTTCCTGTTATTATCATAATTGTATGCTACGCCCGCTTATAGTGTCTCATAAATTTGAGCACACACTTTCAGAGTTAAATGCGTTATCGGCAAGTTATCCATTTATGTCCCAATAAGGGCTTACCGCACCGAGTCAATTACATGAAACTCCAGTGGAAGTAGGGCGGTGGCACCCAGTTCTCTTACGCAGCAGTTCGAAAGGATTGGAACGGTTCCTTTGCTCCTTTGCAAGAATAGTCACTGGTTCCCTTCTGTACTCCCTTCAAGAAACCGCAAAAGGGTAAGAAGCGAGTCATTTCTATGTAATTATCTAGAAATTTTTCGCAAAGTGACATCCATTCAACTGTGAAGAGACAGTACAACTTGGTTGTATCAGCAAGTGGCGGAATATAACTTTGCACCAACTAGCTCCATGGAATCGTGTCCTCTTTGAAAGACTCAGCTATTCAAGAATTTCACATTTTGTGGAAACCAACTGTTCATTACCGAGTTCACAAGATCCCGCCAACGGTTCGTATCCTGAGCCCGATGAATCCAGTTCATACCACCCAATTGTCTTTCTCTAAATACGCTTTAATATTATCCTCCCACTTAGGTCTAGAGACATTCATAACGGCTATTTCTTTCTGTCTTTACCATTGAAACTTTTTACCCTTTATCTTTGATGCTTGTTACATGCCCTGCCCATCTAATCGTCCTTGACTTGACCGGTTTAATTATATTTGGCGAAAAGCATTAATTGTGAAGTTCTTTATTAAACAGTTTTCTCAAATTTGCTATTATTTCATCCCTCTTCAATCTAAATATACTCCTCGTCTTCCTGTTCTCAAACACCCTCAGTCTATGTTTTTAATTCAATGTCAGAGAAAAGGTTTGAGACCCGTACAAAGCTACCAACAAAATTATAGTTTTGTATATTCTAATTTTTACGTCATTGTAGCAAAAATTATCCGAATTTAATCTCTTAGCAATTCTCTCATAGTCAATTTTTGATTGGGTACTGTCACTTCCAAATATTTTAACTCTTCCACATTTTCAAACAGTCTATTATAGCTCTTTAAGTTATGACTTTACTCTGCATTCTGCTGATGCGACACAAACATGTCCCAGAATGATATAGGATGATCAAATCTGGGAGAATGTTACGGATGGGTCATAATCACAGCGCGGTTCACAAAAAAAGTCTGTGAAACTTGTTAGAAAATTGTGAAAGGACAGTGAATTTGCAAAGGATCTCAGAGAAACGGGGAACTGCAATGAGAATTGGATTCATCTAGTTCATAATAGAATCCATTGATCGAAGTGTGTGAAGAGATAATTAACATTTGGATCCTACAGATAGCGGAGAACTTCTGAGTAGATAAATGCTCGTTGGTTACTCATGACAAATCCTGATCCATAGATCTCGTTTTGGGGAACTTTTCTGAACCGTTTATACGTTACAATACAGAAAGTTCATTCGTCCATAATTCCATTCACTTGGTGATGTCAGTACATCATGTAAGTTAATATGTGCGAATATTACACTCTGTCAATTCTCAGAAGAGATTCTGCTTTTTGTTGGAGCTACATCCATTATTTCACGGTGCATGGAGGACGCTGCAATAAGTATAGCAGGATATCTGAGTACGGCCTGCAGTCCTTCTACTGGTTCGAGTACCGTTGTACAGGTTTAGTCGTCCCACGACGAAATGGCCGTCCTCATAGACGGAACACGGATAGTGATTCATGTAGAGTGGGGCTGTACAGTACTTTCAAGGACTGGACTAGGGATAGAGACTCGGAGGTTGAGTGTCAGATGTTTCTTGTGTGATACTCTGTAAAATAAAAGTCCGCGCTTTTCCAAACAACTTCTGCGTCTCACGAAGCTCAGCAAGCCCTCAGAATACCCGTAGCCAACAGAACGTAGTGTATGCGTGACTTTCGGCTTTTGGGAACACGCCACACATTTTCAAGTTAATGTGTTCGGGAGGTTTTGGAAGTCCATATATACAGCTGACTGTGGGTGGTGAGTGGGAAATGAAGCCTTTTTCGGTGATACAGAAAAGCAGTGGGGTAACCACTTGATTAATGAAAAGCGGTGCTGAATTATATTTCGTTCCTGAGGCTGACTTGAAAAATATTTCAGTGACCCGGTGTTTAGGACAAGACGTGACAGCAGCCTTTCTAGCAGCCATGTGGTGTGGAGTAGACGCGATGAGAGAGGCATTAGTGACAACGTGGTACCGAAAGAATTACTGAACAAAGGTGCTTAAAATTCTCTCAGTGGTTATTTTGCAGAAAACGATCTTCTATATTGAAACCCCGTGTAGTTGGGACAAAGCCCAATTTTAGAAGGAACATAATGCCTCCATCTTCAGCGCAGAAAAAATAATCCAAGCAACGGATCAAAGTCGATAGAAGAATCAAACTCTGGAAATAAACTACTTATTTATTTATTTTTTCCTTTGGCACCACGGCCCCAATTTGGACCTTGGCCTACCTCCATGAAACACTCCGATTAATTTCGATTTACTAGAGCTTAAGACATTCGGTAGGACTCCTTGGGCGGGTGATCAGTTCGTCTCAAGGCCGCTACCTGCACACAAACACAGAAAAACGCACATATACAGAAACATGCCTTGAGTTGGATTCGAATCTACGGTCCCGGCTTCCGAGCGGCGAAGACAGTGCATGCCTTAGACCGTTCGGCTACCGTGACCGGCACTATTTTTTTTAATTAGTTTATTGTGGGGGGGCAGTCCAACTGGGTCCACACGGCACGGCGCCCACTGATTGGCCTATTGTATCTGCACCGGGTGATTATGATGATGGAGAATTTGGTGGAATGAAGATTGGCAGAGGAAACCGAAGTACTCTAAGAAAACCCGCCCCAGCGCCACTTTGTCCCCCACAAATCCCACTTGACCAGACACGGGCCACCGCGGTGGGAAGCCAGCGGCTAACCGCTTGAGCTATGGCGCGGCCTTCTTTACCTGCACTACTTACCTATGAACAAGAATAAATACTTGGGAGCGATTGAAGAGAGAAAATGAAATTGGGAATCAGTAGACGTAACTGGACCACATGACCTTAAAACAAAGAAGCTCTTCATTTTTGAGTAAGAAGCAGCAGTTTACAGTGATCAGGGGTGCAGGGCCATGGGCTTCTTCTTCTTTAGGCGTGGAAAGGAAAGGATTGACGGAATGTTTCGCTTTGTGAGTCTAAAGACTCGTTCTCGTGTGACTTGCAATGCTCGCGAGTAATGTCAACGATATGACAAGTCACGAGCCAAACAAATTTAAAATTTTTAATTTAAAAACCATAGCCAATAAATTAAAATACGACTACAGCCTATACACACTACGAGTAAATATACGGATCCTCACGCGCCGAAGCCTGGCGAGCACCTGAAGTAGTGTGGACGAAGATTTACGAGCACAAGGAAAAGCCAGACGAGTCTCCCGACGAGCACAAGCCTGGCGAGCACGAACACGAGTAATGTGGACACGCCTTAAGAATTTAAGCATAGTGCCTGTTGGATGAAAGTGATCAAATGGCATGTATGGATGGACGGGTGAAGTCAGGCTTTCGGAACTCTTCAGTATACACCTGGCCCTGGGTCTCTAAATGTTCATTACAATATTTCTTTCTTTCCTTCCTGTCCCTTCTTTGAGGCAGTTCATAGGTCTGTATCAGCGGAAATTTTACATGTCTCAAAAATCAAGTCTCTGCAATTTTTATTATCGTATTTTCTTTACTATTTATTTACTCATACACCTAGAAAAGTATTATCCCTAATCTTACTTTGAAATGATTTTATGCCATTCATAACCAATAATTCTGCAGTCAGTATCAGAGTGTTATTCCTAACCTTCCTTTAAAATATTTTCACACTATTAATGCTTCTGCAGTTAGTATTCAGCAGTATAATGATTTCCGCTGTCAACTTAATCCCACTGCTGACCTAGTTGACTCCTCCTTCACCTAGCAATATGTGTCGCTTTCATGTACGCACCTTCACAAAGCATTGCTGTCTGCTCTTTGTGACGATAAGTCTCGAATCAAAATGAATTTCGCATGCAGAGGGCAAGACCAACATGCTGAACCCCTTGGGGACTGCATCCCTGATTGCATCCCGTGACTCCACAACACGACAGCTGACTTTCCCCTCGGAGGATATGGAGTGGCACCATCCCCTTGTTAGATTGTCAGAATTAATGGGAGAAGGTTTCACTGGACTTCTGTTTATTACAATGTAAAACTCAGCTGAAATGCATCCTTCAAAGTGAACTGTCTCTGCGGTATAAGGGGACAGAATTCTCAAAGCTTGGAGGTATGTACCTTCAGTGTCTGAACCCTCAATTGTGTTGGTCAGGGTATTGAAGAAGAAGGGAAAATATGAAGTGGGAGAGAATGAAGAAAGAAAAGGAAAAGGAAAATCAAAATGAAACAAGGAAGAGAGCAGAGAGGAGAATGAATAAAGGAGGAGGAAGGAACTGGGAAAAGAGAAAGAGCAGATAAGTAAGAGGAAGAGATTCAGGAGGATTAAAAAGAGAAGAGATAGAACACGAAGAAACAGGAGGCTATAAGAAAGAAGATAAAGGAATGAAGAAAGAAAGGAATAAGGAAAGAGAACAAGTACATATTGTTCTCTCATTTATGTATATAAAGCTTTTTAAATAGATATTAATTTCTTATAAATGTGCTACTTTTATCATTAACCTAAAAAGAAATTAATTATAATTAAGGGATAAAAATGCTGAAATGAAAAAGAAATTATGAGTAAACCTAAAAGAGTACAAAGGAAATGGAGACAGGTAAGAAGAAAATAGATAGAAGGAGTAAAATAGGAAAATTTAAGGACGGTAACACATTAACAAATTATAACCCCATGGTACAAAACTCTCTAGTCTAATTAATAGTCACTGAATTGGAACCTGAAAATTTTTAAACGATTTCACAATAATTCGCCATTGAGCGATCTTATGAGCCATCTGAATCCAGTTTGCACCCTCACGTCAACATCGTTGCTTAACTGGTGAAGTTATTCTCTTCATTTCACTCCGCCCGAAAGACCTTTGCCCTGTCCACGAGTAAAATCATGGACAACAGCATACACAATTTCTTCCAGATCGCCTGTTTTCCTTCGTTGTTTAGGTCGTGACAATGAATCTCGACCGGTTTAGTGACTCTTCTAAAATATTTTGCTTTTTCTAACTTTCTCCATGCGAATCCGGTACTGTATATTCAAATTGTCTACGAAGATCTCCACATAGATCCCTATCTTCGCCTTGTAAGACAACTTCCTCATCTCAGTAGACGCAATATAATATCTGTATTTGAAACGCCAGCCTTCAATGGCTGAGAATAAGAAATTCCTAGTAATGTAAGAAGGTAAAATTGTCCCTGTGCTCAAAGAATTAAGCACTACGCCATGAAGGCGTATGGGGAAGTAGATGTATAGATCCACATTTTCTTGACCTCGATATTAGCTGTAGGTGAGTGGTCACCTTCAGGCCCTGGCCGCTTTAACCCCGGGGAAATAGCCCCCAGTACCCATTGGATAGGAGGTTATGTGGACACCAGAGCCGGTCTGTACAATTTGGAGAAGAGAAAATTTTTGACCCTACCGGGACTCGAACTCCGATCCCTCTGTCGTTCAATCCGTATCCAGTTACTATACCGACTGAGCTATCCAGGCTCGTAAGAAATAAATTGTCATCTGAGAAAATGTACTTTCAAATCTCACTTAGTAATTATGTTGAATTTTAATAAGGTGGTATTATTTTAAATTATACGGGAAATGTTTCAGTTTTAAAGCAGTCACCATTTTTAATTGAACTTTATTGAATTAGCTTATGAGGACTGAAAATTTAACAGGAATGAGTACCAGGAATTAATTAAATAATGTTCCTTGGGAGTAAAACGCGGCCGGCGCGTAAGGCTGACAACCTTACCGCCATCTATGAGCCGATTGTCTAGATAATGTGGGAGCCTCAACGTCTCACAACCCTGTGGGTCTTCACGGCCTGGTACAGGGATAGCTTTACTTTTACTTTACTTTACTTTAATGGTATTGTTACTATAGCCGGTAATCGGTATTTCTTAAGAACATACGGCCTCCGTTTTCAGTGTAGAAGTAATAATCAACGATTAATATAGGATAAGATTTATGTTTGCGAAGTGTACATATTATCATTCATAATATTTAAGAGCGTGAACAGAATATGACTGTAATAAATGACAGCGGTAAACACCTATGCTTCAGTCGGTATTGCAGTCTTTATTTTTGCGAAATTTTAGTAACATCCATATTCAGAAAAATCCCTGATTTCGGAGTGTTCTTCGTGGGACATAATTTATATTGCTAGATCAGTAGACTGGTTATTTGTGGAATCATAGTTCGAGAGGTAACTGTCTTAATCTTCGTACGAATTTCCTCTGGGCAGTTAACTAGTTAATAGTTAACCCCTGTGTTACACATATAGGCAAACCCGCGAAATGCGAGAGAAAGAGAAGTTGCCGCTGTTTACGGCGGTGGGGAGCCACGGCAAACATCTTCCCTCTCTCGTTTCAACACGCTTATACAGAGTGACAAGTGTGTGGCTTCCGTGGGTTCCTTAGACACGCTTTCAGCTTGCAATTCAAGTCATGAAGACCCTCTGTTTCCAGTCCTGTGGACTCTCTCCCACTCTCCGTGGGAACGTGTTTGTTTAGCCGTTTTTCAGTAACGGCTGCCTATGAAGAGTCCTTTCCCTAGTAAGAGATGTTTGTTTCGAGGTCGTTACCCAGTAACATGTCTACACGCTACAATATTATTTACAACCGTGTAGTATCTTGCTGTGCTACATACGACCGAAACAAGGCAGTTGGCCGTTCTTACCCTTGATGTTCACACATTCTACGGGTCAGAGTTCTTCATGAGAAAGTGATAGTCGCTTAGTCATGAAACACTCCCCGTTTTATGGAACATGAAGGTTATTCCTGTGTTAACAAGATCAAGCCACTGAACTCTATCCTTGGAAGGACGAATCCAGTCTGCATCCTCACATTCTCCAGGGAGGACAGTGATCTTGAGAAACTAATAGTCTCTTAGTCAAGAAATTGTCTATCTTTCGTGGAAGCCGAAGATTCATTAAAATGTCCACAAGAGCCCGCCACTGGGCCATATCCTGAACCAGTTCCGCTGGAGACAGGACATCACACGTGACGGATTATGATGGATGGAGAGTGAGTTGTCTGAGAGAGAGCACATCATCTGGACGGACATGCTGATGGAGAACATCCATGCTGCCTGCAATGTATAAGTGACCGTCATTTTAGTTATTTGCACACAAAGCATGCGATTATACAGGAAGATCACGCCAATCTCACGTTTTAATGCCGAAACTAAGGTAAACTTGTCCCTGTGCTTAACTAATTAAACACTAAGCCATGAAGATGTGTGTGGGGGAGTGAATGTACAGACCCATGTTTCCTTGACCTCGGCACTTGTTGGAGGTGATTGGTCAGCTTCACGCTCCTGCTGCTTTATCCCCGGGAAAAGTGCCCCCGGTACCCATTGGATAGGAGGCTGGGTTGGCAGAAGGGTCGGTCTGGACTACTTGAAAAAATGAAAATTCTTGCCCCCATTAGGACTCGAACTCCGATATCTTGGTCGTCCAGCCCGTAGCCTTTCGCTATACCGACTGAGCTATCCTGGCTCTTACTTCCGAAAGTACTGAATTAATTTAATTAAAATTACTACTGTAAATTTATATTAAAATTGTAGTGTGAATTTAACTTTTGTTTCTATTGGTCGAGTATTTTATTTGAATCTAAAGTTTATACTTTAAACAATTTTAAATCTTATGATTAAAAGATCGTAATAAAGTTAACTACATAAAACTTTAAGATACGAAATTTGTGTTTGAATCACTTTGATATCTGGTGACTATTCGAATATAAGGGAATATAAATTATAGCTTCGTGTAGCGTGAGATATTTGGTAAATTTGTAACGATTGATTTAAGAGCTTATCTATAATAAATGAGACAAAAAAAAAAGAAAGAAATTAAGCGGAACCGGTAACGGTTACTTTGAAAATACGCAATACTTCAAATTACTGCACAAACGTATTGAAATATCTGTACAAAACTCCTCTTAGTAGTATTTCCTTGTTTTTAATGATGGTAATAATATATAATTCCACTGAAACCATACTGTAAACCTTCCTCATGTTTAATATCTTAATTATTTGTTCTTTTTTTCTTTCCAGGTGAGTGTGTGGTGAAATATGACAAGAGCTGAGCATAAGACAACATATATTTCTTCAAATGAAGTATGTAAATATAGAGAATATGAATTTAATAACTGATACAGCAGTTTCAAATTAGCATCTAGCGAGATTATTTAGGACATGATGTTTTTGTTGGTTACCGTGATGTAGCTCCCAAAGTTTTTGGATAATCCCATATAGCTGGTAAGAGAAAATGTTTAACGTAGCTGCAGTTTATTTGAATAAATTAAGACATAATGTTCAAAGCTTTATTTCCCCTTCATTTTTTCGCTCTAAAACTCCGGGCTTGAATAAAAAAAATGATTTACCTTCCAACTTATGCTTTTTAATTGTCGTAAGGTAAATAGGGAAGAAGCCAGCTGACTTGTAAGGCATGCGAATGTATGCGAACTCTGAACCACCATTTGAGAACCAGTGACAAACCCATGAGCTGATATACCAGATATAGTGCTTTAACTTTCGACAAACCGTCGTTTCTTTAATATTAACTTTCAAGTTTCATAAAGAAGTTCGTATTCATATGCTGACAATCTTCCTTCAAGACGAATGTGTCCCGTCTGCTGTTTGATATCTTCCGTGGAAAACTTCGTTATTCAACGGCCAGTTTCCTCTTGTCGCGCCTTAATTCCCAGAATGTGTATTTCTTATTTCACTTCCTGCCGGAAATTGCTTTCTGTTCTTGGAGACCAGGAAACACGGAAATGTGTGTTTTCCTTTTACTTCCTACACAACATGCAAGAAGTCTCCTCGCTCGAATCGTTGATCAGCATTGTTTACAGACGTGACTTATTGGATGAGTAGGCGAATGGATCGCTATCTCGGCTTACTGATTGGAGGGTGATCGACTGGTTGAGTGGGCGAGTAGATCGCTATCTCGGCTCACTGGAGAGTGACCGACTGGTTGAGTTGGCTAGTGGATCGCTATCTCGTCCCACTGAATGGGGAGTGACTGATAGGTTGAGTGGACGAGTGGCACACTATGTCAGCCCACTGAATGGGAGTGACCGAGAGGTTGAGTGGGCGAGTGGCTCGCTATCTCACCACACTGAACGGGAAGTGACCGATTGGTTGATTGAGCGAGTGGCTCACTATCTCACCACACTGAATGGGAAGTGACCGACTGGTTGATTGAGCGAGTGGCTCACTATCTCACCACACTGAATGGGAAGTGACCGACTGGTTGATTGAGCGAGTGGCTCACTATCTCACCACACTGAATGGGAAGTGACCAACTGGTTGATTGGGCGAGTGGCTCGCTATGTCAGCCCACTGAACGGGGAGTGACCGATAGGTAATTGGGCGAGTGGCTCGCTATGTCAGCCTAATGAAAGGGGAGTGACCGACAGGTTGAATGGGCGAGTGGTTCGCTATGTTAGCCCACTGAATGGGGAGTGACTGACAGGTTGAGTGAGCTAGTGGCTCGCTATGTCAGCCCACTGAATGGGGAGTGACCGACAGGTTGAGTGGGCAAGTGACTAGCTATCTCGGCCTACTGAATGGGGAGTGACCGACAGGTTGAGTGACAGAGTGGCTCGCTATGTCAGGCCATTGAATGGGGAGTGACCGACAGGTTGAGTGGGCAAGTGAGGCGAGACTGCTTGTGGGTTAACTGAGTGGTTGATTATCTTCATTCGCTGAGTCATAAGAATAATTCTTTCGTGTTTTTTGTTAAATGTTCTTATAATTAAAAAATATTTAATATAGAAGTTTTAGCTGTTAACTAGTTAAACATTTTATGCAATACTCCAGTATATTGTAGCATAAGACGTTTTGGAAAAAAAATAACAAAATTTAATTCGTGCCTCTGTGAAGGCGGGGTTGTAATAAATCATTTATATTCAAAATCATGCCGGTCACGGTAGCCGAGCAGTCTAAGGCATGTACAGTCTTCGCTCGCTCGGAAGCTGGGATTATCGGTTCGAATCCAACTCAGGGCATGGGTGTTTAGTGTTTCTGTCTGTGTGCGTTTTTCTGTGTTTCTATACAGCTAGAGGTTTTGCGATAAGCTAATCACCCGCGCAAGGATTCCTACCGAATGTCTAAGATCTAGTAAACCGAAGTGAAACGGAGAGTTTCATGGAAGGTAGACCAAGGCCAAGATTGTGGCTGTAGCGACAGAGGAGAGAAATCAAAATCATATTCAACATAAATGATATTTCATATAAATCAACTCTGGAAATGGAAGCAACATCCCTTGTATTCTTCTTCTTCTTATATTTCTGTTGCTCTCACTTGGAGCATAGGGCATCCGTGAAACCGTATGGCTATAGACCAGAACTTGAGCTCGGGGCGAGACGACAGGTGTGAGGATGCCCTTAAATCATTCCTTTCTCCTCCTTATTCAGAACTTCTTTCACGGCGCACATCCGAATCATATCTTCCACGCCCGGCTTACTCTTCAATCATGAAGATGGAAGTAATATGTTCCTCCGAAACTTTGGTTCACAGTCACCACCGTGGGAACCTTACCGCACGGTGATTTCAGTTTCTGTAAACCTCCTCAAGGCACTCATTCCTATAACAGTTCCATTTTATGGGCTCTAACCCTGTGTGGCCTGCTGAAAGTCAACCGCCGTATAGCCTCCATCTTTAGGGACGAAATATAAGCAAAGCAAAGAAAACAATGTGACAAAGGTGGCATGCAGAAAAAACATGAAGATGGAGGCGACATATTCAGTCGAAACTTCTGTTTACTTTTAACGGGCTGCACTACGTTTATATCCCAGAAGATAGAACTCTTTATAACCACCGCTGTGAGAAACTCAGATCGTGTATTCATCCGATTGTTTTCGTGTTTATTTTTATATATTTATTATTTAAGACTATTTCTTATAATTTTCCATATATATTTATTACAACAGTGTATTTGCAAAGGAGTTATCAAGTACTTTTCAACTTGTCAGCCGCCTTCAGTGCCTCTTACAATGCAGTTTCCAAATCACTGCTAGTTTTATATTTTGATGAAGAGTCCGTTCCCCTTTTTCTGTTTATGTTTATCTCTTATATAGTGCGAGTTTGAAGAATATGTTTTGATGTGTTGATAATTTAACATTAATTATTCATTATTATATTTAAGATGAAATAATATTTTTATTATTCATGTGTCTTCTTTAGATGTAATCTTCAGAAAGTAAATTGTCCCTTTTTCGCTTACATTATGCGTTTATGTGAAAGTTATGACCCATATTCCCTTAACGTAGCTCTGCCTCTGAATCGTTTGTGGTGCTTCGCATCATTCTAGAAATTGTAAACTCCATTCCACAAAATCTCCGTTTACGTTCCAGTATGAATACACAGTATTAAGCCCACCGTTATTTCCGCTTCTTTCTTAAAGGCTATTAAAATAAACTCAATTTTAGATGAACAAATTTAATAGGTACTCAACTGAATGGCAAGAGGTCCTTCTTGACGAGACGGTCTGTTCCTCTTTGCTTTCGTAATTGGGTTGCATGGGTACGTAAAGAAGTCGAGGATCCAGATGCAAGAAAACATGAGATAGGTTCTATTAAGATTCCTTCTTGTCTCATAACATCTCATTTCAAAAGGAAAGTCTTCCAAGAATTCCAAAAAGAGGACCATCATAGATACAGCTTAACCCTTAGAACCATGAAGTTCAGCTGAATAATAACGACACTTGTAAGTTTGGAGGTTTTCAGGGTGATGACTATGAAGAAAGTCGTCTTCTGGGTTCCTCCGAAATGTCGGCCAAAACGAAGAATACACGGCGCCTAAACCCAGAAGACGACTTTCTTCAATAACGACACTTCTTTCATATTCTGCAGGGTACGGGTTCGAATCTCGACTCACCATTCCAACCGATTCTTTTCATGGGATTCCCCGTTCTTTCCAGAAAAAAATTATACAGATCTGAAATTAGACCGCTAACAATAACTTCGACGTCTATCAAAGTCATTAATCTTCGCATTATTAGACGCCATGCAACCTGAGGTATTCATGATGTATTTAAGTAAGCCATAAAAATGAAATTTATGAAAATAGAAATGTCCTCTAAAATATTTTGTTAGTCCCTTAACGATCCTCATGTCTGACTTTCTATCATCACTGCATTTCAAGTGCTATTTTATTGCGCGTTTGGGCGCCAATTTATATGGAAAATGAGTGATTTAATGTTCTCGAAACTTTATCGTCGAACAATTACATTTCCAGAGCCGTCATTAACGACCCCCCGAGTTTAAAAAAAAATTGTACCAGTTGTTGTAATTTTGTTGAAATATGTTGCCCAACTGAATTATGTTCGTCTGTGAGCGCTGTCTGGTGGGAATATAAGGAACTTAGTTGAAGTATGTTCGGACCTAGTGGGGGGGCGGGGGATACAATTAATTCTGCTCTGTTTTAAAGTCCCTTAGGTTCGTTTTGTTGTAAATTATCGACATTGCTTAAGGCTGTATGAGTTTAGGTTCGTCTGTAATAATTAGTACAGAATACAGTGGCGTGTCATAGAAGTAGAGTAATTTTATTTATTTGTTTGAAATATAGTGTCGCGGTTTTTCCGTTGTCATATAACGCTTCGAACAATTCGTTTAACCGTGGAAACTCAATGTCAGAATTCCTATATTGCATTACATTCCGTTGTCTAGGAAACGTTATCCGTTGACTAGCAACGAACGCTGAAATATGCGTTTCTCCTTCCCATTTGCGCCGTGATGAGTGTTCCATAGTCCGGTCTTTAGGCAGCACGTCACATTATATAACGTCTATGCTTATAGCTCAGAAAATGTATCAAATGATAGTACCAATAATACGTAATATATTGGAAAGGTTGTGAAAGGAGTTGGTCCTGGCCAAATTGAAGTCAGTGTCCAGGTATTTCCCTGGAATGACTGAATAAAATTGTGGAAACGTGTAATCATAGTCGGTTTTCGGACTCACATTCGAACCGGAAACCTCTCGAATACGATTAGAGTTGAGTATGCTGATAAGCTTACGTGTTCTTGAACTTTATGCGGTGGAGTTTGATAGATGCGTAGTAACGTTTCGGGCGAAATTTTTGCTGCCATATTCAGTATGTTAACAAGATATTAGCTGATGGCTCTTACGATATACTCGTACCTATCGACCAAACTGTACTGCATCACATTTAACAACACTATGTTTATGGAAATGTTAGTTATCTGGAAATCAGAATTCTTTCTGGTCTATTATCTACCATTTTGCCTGAACGCGTCTATAAACTGGTCATAACTTCATAAAATCAATTGCAGAGGCAGATATATGCACCCACGACCTTCAGAATATAAGCCCCTTTTATTTACTTATTTTATGTGATAAATCTACTGCTGATGTTACTTAAAGTACAAGAAGTCCTGGAAAGGACTAATTTTCTTTAATACGATAAGGGTCGCATAGAAAACGACTCAACCAACATTTCTTCCATTGTTGTTTGTATATACGTTGCAGCGGTAACGTTTTTACGGAGCCGTTGCCTAGCAACAGTAAGGGATAAACATATATACACGAAGACTGATGGAAGAGATTAATGTTCTATGCTTTTGAGATGAACTCACGTGCCATGATATACATATCAAATTTCATAAAGATTGGTTAAGCCATTCAAAAGTTGATAATGGGGGCGCACAAATACAGACAGCATGCCGATAGCATAAGCCCAGTTTTATTTTTCAAAACAAATAAATATGCTAAAAATACCAAACCATAGAAAATTTATTCATGATAAATCCTGAAGTATATGGGAGAAATCGGTCGTGGCCTATTGTAATGAACTGATTATTCGTAAGATGAAATTGTGGAAGGTTATAACCATCCAGGCAAAAGAAGGGTTATCTTAGACTGTTCATAAGAGGGCCTCCGTAGTCTAGAGGTAATGTTCCCACCTCATGACTCGTAGTACGCGGGTTCAAATACCCGGCGGAGGTCGTCGAAATTTTAAGGGCGGAAAAACTCAGGGAACGAGTCCTCCGTGAGGGACTTTAAGCCGTGGG
>NW_019739001.1:604918-624905 GCF_002891405.2 Cryptotermes secundus
CGGGACTGATGCTAAGCACCAGTACCGGTAGGATATAGAGACTGGAAGAAATCATAGAGGGAAGCACAATGGACCAATACAGGTCTCAGTGCATTGGGAAACCCACCCTCTCCAATAACTAACTAACTAACTAACTAACTAGACTGTTCATAAACTGTGATTAATGTGCAGAGTAGGTAAATATTCGGAAGGAGGCGGTAGTTTACTGTTTGAAGTCCCTGTCCCCATATCAGCTCGCTTTCGAGGAAGCAGTGAAAGCCTGCCTCAGTAGTCTCTGGAATATAGTACACAGCTGGGTTCTATCAACTTTGTCTTTTTACATGCAATGAAAGTATAATGACAACACTTTACATATGACGCTCCCCATGTAACAGTCCGAGCACTAGCCATGTTGACACTAGTGAAATGAGTGAGCAGCACGTTGATAATCGATTATCGCAGTTTTTCGAAGATTCAAAGCGCGCTGATGTATGATGTCCTGTACAGGCTGTTTCAAAACTGTGTCCCCATGGGAATTGTTAATAAATTAAGCTTTTTTAAAGAGCACAACTATGCACGAATATTATTCTTATCATTATTATCACTCATGTTTCGGTGCAAAGAACCTCAAAGCATCCATTTTCTTTGTTTTTGTTGTGTTTTCTTCTATGTTGTTTGTATTCGAGCTAAGTCAGTAACTGCGCTCAGCATGTAAACATATAAAGAACTGAATTGAACTGAATCACTAAAAACATCATTAAAGTTTTTGTGCTTACTAATAATTGGTTTTCCTGTTGCTGTGTCTGCGTGTGCGCGCATGCGTGGGTGCGCGCAGAGAGAGCTTGAAGATGAATTACCACCTAAGTCCATCTGCACGCGTTTTTCTGTTGTCAAGTAACCAAAAAATTTAATTAAATAAAGTTAAAATTGATTTCACCGAAGTTATCTTCCCTTGAACGAAGAATATAGAATTTTCCTAACTGAGAGAGAGAAGAGGGTGAAATGGGGAAGGGGTTTAGTATGTCACACTAAAATTAAGGGGAGAGAAAATTTGCCGGTTACGAAGTCTCCCAGGTAGTGGAATTTCGCTCTTTCTGTAGAGGTACGTTTGAAGGAAGGAAAATCTTTAGGAAATGTATAAGGTAAATTATTCAGATGTATACTTTGTTTTAATTGTAACATTTCTGGCTTTGAATTTCCTGTCATGGTTTTTTTTTGGGGGGGGAAGGATTCCAGCTTGTGCTCTACTGAAACCCATGTCAGAACGTAAAATTTATCCTACCTCAGAAGATTTAAGATCCTGAAAATTACATATTTTTCAATCTAGAAAATCCGAAATAATTTATTAATTTTTGCGTAAAAATTAGAATATACAAAATTATAGTTTCTTCTGTGGTTCTGTATTGGTGTGAAACTTGATCTCTGACATTAAGGGAGGAACATAGACTGAGGGTGTTTCAGAACAGGGTGCTGAGAAGAATATTTGGACCGGAGAGAAATGAAGTGACAGGAGGTTGGAGAAAAGTGCATAATGAGGAGCTTAATAACTTGTACTGTTCTCAACGTATAATTATAAGATCAAGCCAAGGAGGATAAGCTGGACAGGGCATGTAGTACGCATTAGGTTGAAGAGGAATACACGCAGGGTTCTGGTGGGAAAGCCAGAAAGAAAGAACTAGTAAGAAGACCAAGACGTGGGTGAGTGGACACATTAAAATGTATCTTAGAGAGATAGGATTGGGTGGTATGGGCTGGATTGATCTAGCTTAAGATAAGGACCATTGGCAAGATCTTGTGAACACCTTCGCGTTCTTGAGTAGCTGCACAACTGACAGCTTCTAAAGAAGTGCTCAGTTCCATGAATTTAGTTAATTAGTTACTGAATTATTTATAGACTTATTTGTTTATTTATTTCTTTATGCCAGATAAAATTATGTATTACTTAAGAATGTGTTTATTGGTTTTTTATTATTTATTTATATAATTATTAATTTATTTACTTGCATTATATTCCATTTAACAAAGGCATTAATGACTCAGGCGCTATAGCGTAGTATTATACGATTACGTTGAATAACGAATTGAAGACTACGTGGAAAAGAATGATCATGAATTAATTTCTCAGTATTTGTTGGACATACTGAAGAAAACCTAAAACATCATTCAGCTTAGTCGGCCTTCGGGCCGGTATTGAAACCAAACCTTCCAAATGACTCACGAATCTTGATGTATATTCTATATCTCAGCAGCTTAAATCTGAATGTTTTATATTCACTCAATGAATCACTTCATCATCTTCACAATTCCGATACAAACAGTCTGTGATCCATCTTGTAATCATTTTATTTTTGTATGATTCTCTATACTGACCAAGCGACCGTCGCTTGTCA
This sequence comes from Cryptotermes secundus, assembly GCF_002891405.2. Taxonomy (NCBI): domain Eukaryota; kingdom Metazoa; phylum Arthropoda; class Insecta; order Blattodea; family Kalotermitidae; genus Cryptotermes; species Cryptotermes secundus. Next base: position 607,288 of record NW_019739001.1, read on the forward strand.
GTGAAATTAGTACCAACTTTTGTGGATAGAGGGTGTCGCGTGGTCAGCGCAACGAATCCCCACGGCCGTTAATTTCGGTTTTTTAGACCGAAGCAACTACTTTTCTAGTCAATTAGCTCCTCAGTTATCGTCGCTAGGCTGAGTGGAATCCGTTCTAGACCCACTACTTCTCAGAAAATTTGGCAGCGCCTGCAATCGAACCCGGGACGTCTTGCTCTGTAACCAGGAACTCTGACAACTAGGCCATAATGGCGGTCACGATCCAAAGAAAAGAACCCTTGGTTGATGTTTTACTTATGAGCTTAAGGGTACAGAAGTTCGCAAAGAACTTCCAGCCCTTTCGCAACTTCTGCGGTTTTAAGTTAAGGAAACAAATGACAGAATTGACAATGGAAGTGATCATAAATAAAACAGGTTAAATTCTCTTCAAGCGGGAAATTTCCTTCGTAATTGTTACATGTCACGTACCTGGCGTGTATTGTGCCTTTTACAGTAGCATTACCACTTTTCAATAGAACATTCCCCCGCTTTTCGTTCCTGTTATTGATCGGAGGGCGATGTTCACCTCTTAAAGCATTCTCTTGGACACAGTGAAGCAGCAAAGGCGATAACCTTTCCAGAATTTCAGTTGTTTACAAATCAAATGATCAATCCAATTATCCGAATTCAGAGTTATAAATAAATTTGTCGTTGTCAAAGCCACTTGTTCATTCAGATCAGTCTAACATCGTAGAGTCTGCAGACATGTCGTTCTTTTCGAAATTTGTCTGGGTGTTGAGAATGCCGTTTAAATTACATCTTATACTTTATTAATATAAAATTCCGTTTTTTTAGTCTGCAAGCGAACTATACCGACCGAGCGACCGTCGCTTGTCGCCGAAGTTAGTGCCGACTTCAGCGGATAGAGGGTGTCGCATTGTTAGTGCAAGGAATCCCCACGGCCGTTAATTTTGATTTTATAGACCGGAGCCTTTATTTCCTTGAAATATCTCCTCAGTTATCCTCACGAGGCTGAGTAGACCCCGTTTCTGACCCACTACTTCTCAGAAAATCTGGTAGCGCCGGGAATGGAACCCGGACCTCTTGATCTGTAGTCAGGAACTCTGAACAATAGACCACAGAGACGGTCTACATTTTGTTAATAATAATAATAACAATAACATGTAAATAAATGTGAATCGATTTGACTTATTATTTCATTATTCACCGTGTACAAAAATACACAGCGCTGTAACCCAGAAAACCACAACCTAAAATAGTTTAAGGTCTCTGAATATCAATGTTCATGGGAAAATTCAGTAAGGGAGGCATAGGGAACGATTCGCCTGTGAGCTGAGTAAATGTTATTCGAAGCAGAATGCAAATATGTGATGTTACGTGTAGTTGAGCTAATGTACAGCCAGGCAATATAGAAGGAAAGCAAATAAATTTGAACGTCTCAATATAATAACATGAAATGATCACGGGTTAAATGTACCTTGACGGTTCAACCGAACATATCCTATTGTTCGCTCTTGTACACGTTGGTCTATTGCATACGTTAAACAAGCTTTTATAATCTTATCATACTGCGCATGTGCGTTCTTCGACGTTATGTTTATCTCGGATCTGAGACTATCGGAGCAGTCAGAGCTATTGCTACGAATAGTACTATATTCTGAGATGTGTCGCTGGTGGAAGTTCATCGAAATTTTGGTACAACGTACTTCATTCACCTTCATGGAGAACTCTGATGTTTCTGGCTAGTTGTTTCCTTCGTTTACTTTTCGATACTGAATAAGGTGGCAGTATATTTGTTCCGAAACGTCTGTAAAATTCTGATTTCACGGCGTCACACCCCACATCTCTTTATCATAATTATTATTGTTTAAACGACAAAGGAAGAGACCACGTGGAAGACAGACATAAATTGAAGAGTAAAATATTAATAATATTGTACGTAAGCAACTTGATTCATTCATTGGTCACTAATTTATTTCAGTCTTATTAATGCAACTTTTCGCAAATATTCGGTGACTCCGTGGATGTTGGGGTGCTGTCATATTGTGGACAGTTGATACTCTCAGCGAAGGAAAGAAAAAGATGACGTAATAGAAGGTTCCTGAAGATAAGGCCGCACCTTAGCTCAAGCGGTTAGTCGCTGGTTTCCCACCGCGGCGGCCCGGGTTCGATCCCTGGTTTGGTCAAGTGGGATTTGTGGTGGATAAAGTGGCGGTGAGGCAGGGTTTCTCCGAGTACTTCGGTTTCCCCTGCCAATCTTCATTCCACCAATTGCTCCACAATCACCCTCACCTATCATCTGGGGCTGGTACAATATGAGAAGTAGCCGCAGTACAAAGGGCTTAGTCCCACCCCACTAGCAATAAAAAAAGTATACCTGAAGATAACCACGTATTGCCGAACATACTGTACTAATAACGATAAGAATGCATGAAATATGACGTGTAGCAGTAACGACGCAACCAATAAACGTTTACGGAACTTACATTAACAAGACAGTAACACAGTAACATGAAACTATTATGGGAACTGTGTAAGATTTCAGGTTTTCACAGCGGTGACTGTGAAGAATACCGTCTTCTGGGATGTGTCGCCGTGTAGATGTTGTGTGAATCGACGTTTCGGAGGAAAGTATCGCCTTCATCCTCGAGCGAGAAGCCAACGTGAACAGCCGCATCCTTCTCATGTTTTTTCTTCGCTCGCTGATTTTTCTAATCTGAAGATGGAGGCGATACGTTCCTCCGAAACGTCGGTTCACACAAGATCTACACGACGCTACATCTAAGAAGACGGCATTCTTATTGCTGGATCTGTTCTTCAGGATGCGAGATTTGGATTTCGGTAAGACGGCTCTGAACAGCATTTTATGAAGACGAACCGAAGTTGTTATCCTTTTCAGGTTTATTAGCCTTATCATTAGGATTGACAGGCTTACGTTAAGCCTCTGTGTCTATGTCCTTTTGTCTCTCTACATTAATAAGATTGGGACCAATTTACGGATATCGAGTTTGTTATAATACACCAAGCCACAAACAACCGCATCACTTTCATATACTCTGATGTTGTACAAAACATACCAACATGCTGGTCATGCGAACTTCTGAAGATTGGATTGCACTGGCTTAATATGCTCCTGAAATTTATACTGTTATAACAATACCCCCCGACTTTTATCGATTACGCCTTGCTTACATACTTACTTAATCCGTTCTTCTTATAACTTTACGGTGTCGAGGCTGTTTTTGTTTCATTTTGAACATTTCACAGACGGTAGGACTCCTTGGATGGGTGATCAGTCCATCGTAAGGCCTCTACATAAACACAGGGCAACATAAACAGAGACAACTCGGCTGCCGGCTCTCATCATTGTGTATATATTGCATTCGCCAATTGCTTCCTCCTTCAGAGTCATCAAAATTGTTCGGTAACGCCTATAAGAATTTTCCATAAAATGAAATAAAATAAATTAGGGAAAGTATAAATAAAAATTTTGGCGGGTTATCTTCCTCTTCTTTAATTATTCTGAATATGTACGGCTTGCAAAATACTGTAATTTTGGAAAACAGATATATGTTTCACTTATCTATGATACTTTATTTTGTTCTGATGAATGTTATTCTGTTGCATGCTACACGCCAGCCAAAACGCTTGGTATTGTTCATATAAAGTATCCCTTATTTCTGTCCGATGTTAACAAACTTTGGAATGTGTAAACGTATTTTAGTAAAATTCCCCAATGCCTATTTACACGGAACTCTGTTAGAATTGTTATTTTGTCTTCTGATCATCAGTGCTTTGGAAATCAGATGATATGATGACAGATGATGAAGCAAAAAAATAACAAGGCTGTAAAAGGGTAGAGATGATAGAGGTTATACTATCAACCAGACTACACGGTATCATCCCAGAAAGCAGATGTGTAGAGTGTCTTTATTTCTCCACATTTACTGTAAACATTATTCATAACTCCATGTTACGTGGCTCCCCTGTCACCACGGCGTGGTGCGTCCTCAGGTTGCGGATGTTAGGTGGGCCCCTTGTCACCAGGACATGGCGCGTCCTCAGGTTGCGGATGGAGGAGATGCCCTCCAGGTATGGAGGGTAGCTGCGATTATATTGAATAATCAGGCGCACACAGCCGACAAAGGGTGGCCTTCCAGCTTGAGGGTTGGGCGTGGGGCTAACAACTATTCACCGTTAAGATCCTGAACGGACCCTCTAGTAAAGGACCTAAGATATTCTTAGACAGATAGGATGGGATAGTATGGATTGGATTGATCTGACTCAGGATTGTGACCAGTGGAGGGCTCTTGTGAACACGGTAATGAACATTCGGGTTCCATAAAATGGTGGGAAATTCTTGAGTAGCTGCAGAATTGGAAGCTCCTCAAGAAGGGCTCAGCTCCATGTGTATGAGTTATCCATAATACAATTTTCTCTAAAACGTCGAACTGTATTTTAATGTAACGTACAAACAGTCACATGGTAAAGACTGAGAAACATTGATGTCTGAAGATTTCGGGATGTTTATTTTGTTACCCTGAAACTAAAGTTGTGTTAACTTTCATGATTCGTTTACGAAATGTTGATAAAAAGTACACAAAACATTGCTGACCAGATAACTGCTTTGAACAACACACCTTCAACACTGCAGTTCTAAGCTTCCAGTTGTTACTGTATAATCTATCCGGCTTCCAGTTCCCTGCTGTGGTTAATCTGTTTTATCTTCTACATTTGCTAACTCGGATTTGTGGTACAGGCAGGATAACGTGGAGAAGGGGGGGAAAGATTTTTTGGTCGTGTTTCAGGGGTTGGAGTGAAGGAAGGTAGGAAGGGAAGTGGTTTGTAGGATTATTTAACAAGACTCAAGGTGACGCTAAATTACACCCTCTTACAGTGAGTTGTTTGTTCTTTCAGCACTTGAAGAAGGAAGAAGAGGACATGTGGGTGGTAGGTGTAGTGATAAGCATTTTCTTTTAGGTAGGGCAACAGGCAGACAGACAGACAAACTATATGGTGTATTTATATTTCTTATTGTGACTACGGAACAAGATAAAGAAATTAAGTTACTACGGTACATATCTACAGGAGAACGTGAAATATTTTTGGCATTAAAAGCCTGCTATTTGTTTCTCACCTTTATTTTGGTTCCTGCATCAGGAAATAAGAAGTAAAACGCTACCCTGAAAATGGAGACAACAACTTCCTCACAAACTCTCTTACCTATCCACCGAGTCGCATCCAAACGGTCTCAATCTTGTTACCGACGCTGTGGTAACCTGAAATCCCATAATATATTCTTATATAGGAATTCATAAATCCAGGTTATGCTATGTTAAAAAAAGCCAGGATCCTAAACTGTGCTGCGTCTAACATCTTCTGAAATTTTGGACAGCCGTTGGAACTAAGAATTCAACTTCATCTCACAAAAACTTGGGCGTCAGATGAAATCAGAATTTTAGTAATAATTCTGAATTCCAGAACTACACTTGTCTCTTATCTGGAAGTTCCCCCTGGGCGACGGGGTGTGACCGAGTACTTCCCACTCATTCCCTTCTGGGAAGGATTAATAATTACGCTGTCCAACTTCGTTATCATGCTTCCAGCCTATTGGCCCCAGTTGTCACTTCCCTTTCGGATCAACTTCGTTTTTATGAAAGAGGAAAAGTGTTCTGAGAGAGAAAACCATTTATAAGTCGGGAAATAAATTGAAGGGAAGTCCCTGAGGTATTGAAAATACTGTAGTGCGGCTGAAGGAACGGGAAACTCCAGGAAGCTGGAGACAAATTTCACAATTTGGAGATTCCTAATTTGTGAGCATGCCCTAACGTCGTTAAGATAATTAAATTAAATATAAAATGATTGGGAAATTTAACAAGAACGAGGGAGATGAGTTATACTTACATTGTTTTAGGCTTTAAACACGGTTGGCAGATACTCTCTGGGTGACTTAGACGTATGTAGGAGGATAATATTAAAATGGGTGTGGAAACTGGATTACAAGTGTTCATTACATGTTCCAGGGTAACATCCCTGTAACAGACCGTGGAGGCCCATGGGGTTGTGAGACGTCGAGGTTCCAACACTTTCTAGACAATAGGCTCATAGATGGCGGTGAGGTTGTCAGCCTTATGAGCCGGCCTCCCTTTACCCCCCAGGAAGATTCCTGGTATTCATTTCTGTTAGAGGCTGAGTCGACCCCAGGGTCAGAGTGCGGCTGGAAGGATTAGGTAAATTGAAAAATACAATGACCTCATCGGGAATCTAACCCACGATCTTCCGGCTTGTATCATAATATATTAACCTACTACGCCACCGCGTTCCCCCATGATGATCATAGTAAGGATTATAATCATGAATTAATCATATTTCTTGTATTTGTTAATTTGGACACAATTCTGGTACCAATTGATCTGGTGCCACTCACTTGAAGTTCAGTATGTACATTTATATGAATGATTACATTAGCCAATATGGATGGTTTGTGTGTTGTTTGTTCATATGAGTCTCTAATATGTGTTGTTAATTGTGTGCAGCTGCAGTGGGAACAGTACATATATGTAGTTCTAATTAACAGTCATAGAGAAATACAATCTGATTTGCTAATGAAATAATTTTCCAAATGTGTTTAACAATATAAAGCTTCGAAACGTAGGTCTGTATTTCATATATCCCATATCACGAACCATATATAATGGGCTTCTATGTGTACAGAAAAACAAAACTTATTTTATACATTATTTCAGCAAATTTTCATAAAGTGAACGTATATTGTAAATCTCGTGTCCCATTCCTCTATCTCCGAAATCAATCAACCGATTTCCTTAAAATTTGGTAATGAAGTCCAGAGTGCAAATTTGTTGGGAACTTACTTACTATATGGAGATAAGTTTTTTAAAAGCCGCCAGTCGCCCAGCTACTCTAGAATATCCCAGCGTTCTATGAAACCTGAATCGTGATTATAAGACCCCTTCACTCAGGCATATCCTAAGCCAGATTAGTCCACTCCTCTATATTCCTTAGCTTAGGTTGATTCAGAGAATCCGTCGAAGTTCGATTGTTAGCCTCATTTTCAAACCCAAGCTGGAGCTCCACCCCTTTTCGGCTGTCAGTGACTGCTTATTGATAACAGCAGCTACCCGTTATATCTGGAAACCGTCTCTTCTATCCATTGTCCACGGATGCGATAGGCCGTGGTGTTAAAGGACCTGTTTAACAATTACTTGTAGGGACGACTTTAAATGAACTTATATTGAACATCACTAAATTTCGAGTAAGCCCTTCGTTATATGTAATATCCATTACTAACTTAAACTATAAAACTTACCAGGGAATACAACTTTTATTTTAAACACTCTTGATACATGAACATTCAGTGTAATACAGGGGAAACAACAATGGATTCTCCACGTGTCAGGATTTCACAGCTTCTTAATGTTATAATTACATCTGAAATGTACTCGCTCCATTTGAAGTATGAAATTCATCTGAATTTACGTACAAATTTATTTGATGCTCCAAAACTAACAAACTAACTTCGTAGAGCTGAGTCTTTCTTGAGAAACTGACAGTTTCTCAGCCACTCAAGGAACTCCCATTATGCTATGCAACGTGAAGGTTCATTACGGCGTTAACAACAGCCCGCCACCTGTTTCCTCTCCGTAGCCAGTTGGATGTAGTCCACGTTCATATCTAAAATCCATTGTAATATCCATCTATTTACTGTTGGGTCTTTCTAGTGGTCTCTTTCCATCAGTATTTCCTATTAAAACCCTTTACGCACTCCTATTTTCTTCATGTGTTCTACATGCTACATGCCCTACCAGTCTCGTCTTCCTTGAGTTGCTAATTCTAATAACATCTGGCAAGGAGTATGAGTTATGAAGCTCCTCATAATGTAATTTACTCAGTCCTATTACGTCATCCATCTTAGGCACGCTGTTCGCACACGCCTTCAGTCCACGTTCATTCCTTAATATGAGAGACGAAGTTTCACATTCAGAAAATATACAAGGAAATATAGTTTCGTTTATTTTAATATCTATAACGGGGGATATATGAAGTTTGGATGAAGTAATAGCTGTTTATTCTGAGAAATATAAGGAAAAGATAAATACACTGAGTTTTGTAATGCTTAGTCAGGTTATGCTGTATATACTGTAGTTACCACTGTGCTCTAAGTGGTTACCTACTTACTTACTTACGGAGCTGATCCCTTCTTGAGGAGAAGCCAAATCTGCAGCTACTCAAGAATTTCTCAGCATTTTATGGAACCCGAAGGTTCATTACCATGTTCACAAGAGCCCTCCACTGGTCCCTATCCTGAGCCAGATCAATCCAATTCATACCATTCCATCCTATCTCTCTAAGATCCATTTTAATATTATCCACTCACCTACGCCTTGGTCTTTCCAGTGGTCTCTTTCCTTCTGGCTTTCCATTAATATCCTATATGCATTCCTCTTCTCCCCCATTTGTGCTACCCATTCGTGCCCTGCCCACCTCATCCTCCTTGACATGATCATTCTAATTGTACTTGGAGAAGAGTACAAGTTATGAAGCTCTTCATTATGCAGTTTTATGCTCTAAGTGGTTATGCTATCAAAACAAATTGAGAGAAATTTGAAATACAATGGTAGATATTTGTAATGTGGATTAGGTCTGTCTCTTTTGTTCGAAGCAAATAGAAAGAAGCATTCGGTAATTTTCGTATACCTTCTTGCTGTCCTGTGCAGTGAGCATGAGCTCTCTGCTTGATGATGAGGTTGTAACTGGTTTCGAAGGGAAAAAACAGAATCTGATCAGGGTCTGTGTGGCCTGCTCGTATGAATACACTTGGAAACGTTTCAGTGAACACATATTATAGGTGTGTCTGCATACCGCACTGCAGATCCACAAATCTTCCTTCTGTTCTCGCACCAGATAAACGCTTTCCATTTTTTCGCAAGATACCACGAGCTGCCCTGGCCGTAATCCTCACATTCACTGCACCCCGCACAGTTCAATGTGACGTGCACTCATGATCCAATGCTTATCTATTGTGTTATGCTCTCAGCTACGTTTAATCTCTTAGAAATAGATTAAAAGTTAGTTAGTCGCTGGTTTCCCACCGCGGCACCCTGGGGTTCGATCCCGGGTCTGGTCAAGTGGGATTTGTGGTAGACAAACTGGCGCTGGGGCAGGTTTTTTCCGAGTGCTTCGGTTTCCCCTGCCAATCTTCATTCCATCAATTGCTCCACAATCATCCTCACCTATCACCTGGGGCTAGTACAAAAGTCCAGAAATGGCCGGCGTACCAATTTGACTCATTCTTACCCTACCTCAAAGAAACTACATTTTGTCACTGAGTGTCATGATGTATTTACTGTGATAATGCGTAAAATATTAGCGGTCCTGGACTCTGTGGACACAATCTTGAGACACCTGTATCCGGAACACATCCTCACACACTCATTATTAGAGATCCGCTCTGATATTATTCTCCAATCTGCGCCTGTAAGTGCCTAATTATCCTTCATATGAAATTTTTCTGTCAATTGATTTTTACAAACATCTCACCTCCCCCTGCATGATACATGTCTATTCGATCTATTCTGATATACGTAAAATTATTTGATGAAGAGTGCAAATTATTAAGCTCCTCATCACGTGACTTTATCCACCTTCACTCCTTCCGTCTCTCAGGTCCAGTATTTCCTTCAGAAATTTACCTTCAAAAAGCCTCATTCTGTGTTTTCACTTAGGATGATGGGCTGTTGTACTGACATTTAGCCATCTAATGAATGGAAATTGAACATTATACGTCTGAAGTTGGAATCCTATAGGTCTTTATGAAGAGCCAAGCTTAAGCTTTGACTACAGGAGGTGTTTTGCTAAAAGTTTGGTCCCTATAGATCAAAAAGCACGCCTTTAAAATTCTCACATCTGACCGCAAAAGAATTAACATGAAAGCTCCATTCTGTGTGTTCCTCCCTCACGTTTTTGGGATTGACTCTGCATTTCCATTATGTTAGAACCTCGCAGTCCGTCCATGTAAACAAATTCTCGGAATACGAGATTAAAGGAACGAATTTTAAAGCAGTTTCAATGTGTGAATGAAAAAAAAAAGTAGTCAGAGAACGTGTCATGGTTATTGATTTATTGAGCTGAATTAGCAGATCCAATTCATTTTATTTTGAACACATTTATGGGGGAACCTGTCTGTTTAACAGTAAATCGCTGATCTCGCTACTGCATTTCAGAACAAAGTACAGAGGGAGACGTGTGGTTATAGCAAAGAAGTTAAATACTAACTTGGGTGGGAGAAAGTTACATAATGAGTAACTTCACTATTTGTACTCTTGTGGTTACATTTTTAGAGTAATTACACTGAGGCGGGTGGCGAAGCGACCCAGACTATTCGCCAAATGAATTATATTCTAAAACTCTTGAAGTATCACATCCGTCGTCATATACAATTTCATAACTATAATTACATTGCTTTGTAGAGTCTCAGAACTTTAAAAACAAATAAGAGGTCACATGTGTAATCCCAACGACCGAAGATCAGTTTAGGTCTCCTATTTTGAAATAGTAATCCTGTACTAGTCTCTTCAATTCCTAATTTCTTGTTCAACGTTTTAGCGCAGGCATTATCTCCTACATAAACCTCGGTAAGTAAGGAACTGAGTAAAATTGAAAAACTACAGAGTACAGTATTTCTTTTTTATTGTTACTGGGATGGAACTAAGTCCCTTGTACTGCGGCCACTTCTGGCATATTGTACCAGCCCCAGATGATAGGTGAGGGTGATTGTGGAGCAATTAGTGGAATGAAGATTGGCAGGGGAAACCGAAGTACTCGGAGAAAACCTGCCCCAGTGCCACTTTGTCCACCACAAATCCCACTTGACCAGACTCGGTATCGAACCCGGGCCGTCGCAGTGGGTAGCCAGCGACTAACCGCTTGAGCTATGGCGCGGCCTTACAGAATACAGTAAGTTTCTTTGAGAAGCTGATGGTTAATAAGCTGGTCAATAAATTCCATAATTTCATGGACATCGAAATTTCTTTCTTTTCATTTGCCTCTAGGTTCTTCTTCTCCATTTCTTCTTGACTCGGTTTCTGTCTTTCACTTTCTCTCTACTCTATTCTTTATCTTTCTCTTCCCTTTTCATTGTTTCTTCCTCTATTTGATCTCTCCATTCTCCAATCTCTCTTCTCACTTATTCTTCCTTTAGAGTCTTTCTTTCTCTCTTCCTCTCTTTTCTCTTATACTCCTACTGTTCGTTTTTCTGTATCTACATGTCCCTTTATTTTATTCGCAGTATGATGCTTTCCCCGCTCGTCTACATGTCTCATGATAGACACGCTACCCTAGGGCCAATTGGATCCCTGCTGCAGAAGTTAATGGTGCTAATGAATCGCCTTGGGTGGTGCGCTGATTAGCACCAAGGTCGTCAGCCCTGTCACAGTCTACGGAACATCATCATTAGAATCGAAATATCATCGCGTTACCGACAGACAACCGTGGGGTGGGGGATTATGATGAATATTTGCTTTCAAATATGTCAGTCTCTGTGGTTAAACTGGATGAATCCATAAACTATATAATTATACAATCTTTAGTATAATTTACGCTACGACTCCTACTGATTCTGATTGGCTTATCATATATACGTCCAAATTTCGCATTTTTCTTTATGATAAGTTAATGGTCAACCTGATAAAGTAATTGCTGTTTGCTTATGAAAACTGAAAATTAATTTCTGTATTCAAGGCAGCTTGCCGCTGCTACCTATTCCGAGACACAAACATTTGTTTCTCACTAGCATATTTATCAGTCAATATTGCCACACAGTGGAGTGAATATATACAGGGTTCGATTGGTAATCTATATGTATATTGGACTCTTAAACACACAACTGGTGACTACACTAGGCAGTTCACTACAGCACGCACTTAGTCTCCTCAAAAGCGGCCTCCGTAGTCTAGAGGTAACTTTCCCACCTCATGACTCGTGGTACGCAGGTTCAAACCCGGCGGAGGTCGTGAAATTTTCAAGGGCGGAAAAATTCAGGGAACAAGTCCTCCGGGAGGCACTTTAAGCCATGGGTCCCGTGTCGTAGCTTTACGGCACGTAAAAGAACCTCATATCTCCAAAGCAGGTCACTGAGCCAAATTCAAGGACGTTTCCCGCCCAACAGTAGTCTCTAACGCCTCTGATAGATGGGGGAAGCATTATAGATACCGCCAAGCCAGTAGATGCCGAACTCGCTGGCTCGGTCGGGACTGATGGTACGCACCAATATCGGTAGGGTATAGAGACTGGTAGAATATCATAGAGGGAAGCACAATGGACCAATACTGGTCTAAGTGCATGGGGAAACCCACCCTCTCTAATAACTAACTAACTAGTCTCCTCAATCTCGTTCTTCACTGAGCTGATTGTAACATCTTACAACAGTGGACCTTGCTCTGCTCCCGGGCTCACATCCTCGCAAGCTGGCGACCATCTCATATCAATCTCCTACTCTTCTAACAACTGTCTCAAGATTATCTCTTAAGAGAGTGATAGTTACTTACGACTGGCGGTTCTTCCCCACGAGTGTCACACATTCGACATATATCTATTTCACCTTGATATTCTTAATATTTTACTTCCATTTACCCCTGTGTCTGCCAAGTTAGTGTCTTCTGGGATATGCCACCTTGTACTTTGGTACCTATTTACCAGAATACAAGAGGCCACAGTCCATAAGTTTGCAGTGTAACTAATATGAAATTTTATGACAATTTTCAAATCGTGTTTCTAGGACATCGAATATAGTTTACATAGACCCTTTTAGTAAAAATGTCACACACTTTCTATGACTCATGAGATTTTAGGTTCTTATTCCAGTAACTGCGAAGTGTACTCTTCTACCATGAAGATGAAAGCAAACAATTCCTCCGAAACGCCGGTAAACATGCAAGAGTTTACACTGCAACATATCCCAGAAGGCAGTAACCGCTACATACGTAAATCAGCCTTTCTGCACTATATGTCACTTTCTCTGGTACAGCTGTTTTAATGTTCTGTTGAAATTGTATAATCTTTAAAACAACACGTGTTTCACGAGAGCAATAGTGCACTGTCACAGAAAAGCAACATCATTACCGTCACCAGGGCCATTCTCTTTGTCAACATTATTTCAAAATCCGACGTGTTTGTCCCTTGCCCTTGCTCGCCATTTCACAATGCATTACGCTCTTTTAATTTTGTTTTAAAACGCCTTTAAAATCTGTGACATCTCTGACACGCGTGTAATGGGTGTAGTATAAACAAGTCGTGTTCATCGTTTTGAGGGCTGACCAACGTAAACCATGTGAATGTTTGCGTTAGTAATCGGTTTTTAATTGTTGGTTTTAATGAGACAGGAAGTGAACGATTTAATAACAACTACACAAGGATGTGGGTTTCTCTCTAAAACGAGAAGCATTTCTATGGGTGACGTCATGTAACCGGATTGATCAAGCTGCTAGTTAACACCAGTTGATGCTTAACTATGTCTTAGATGTATTCTTTGCTATTTTGTATACTGCATGGCTGTTGGTGTTCACTGTAGGTAATCAGTAAAAGTGTTTATGTTCTTAACGAAGTGTCAGGGCTGCACCATAGCTCAAGCGGTTAGTCGCTGGCTTTCCACCACGGCGGCCCGGGTTCGCGATTCCGGTTCTGGCCACATGGGATTTGTGGTGGACAAAGTAGCGTTGGGGCAGCTTTTCTCCGAGTACTTCGGTGTCCCCTGCCAATCTTCATTCCACCAATTGCTCCACAATCACCCTCACCTATCATCTGGGGCTGGTACAATAGGCCAGAAGTGGCCGCAGTACAAGGGACTTAGTCCCACCCCACTAGCAATTAAAAATAATGAAGTGTCGTGACCCGATGAGGCGTGAAGCATCTATCTATGACTCTACATTCCTCTGTTGGACTTTGGCCTCTTTTCCAGGTTTCTGATCTTTTACACGGAGTAGGAATCGTTGGACGGGAGATCAGCCCTTCGCAAGGCCGCTGCCTGTACACAGACATACATGCTTCAAGTGCGATTCGAAGCCAGGATCCCAGCGTTCGAGCGAGCGAAGACAGTTCATAGCTTAGACTGCTCGGCCACTGTGATCGGCACAGCAGCAGCGGAGTTCCACGAATTCCTTTTTTTCCCCCTTGGCACTATAGCCCCAGTGGGCCTAGGCCTACCTCCATGAACTTCTCCGTTCACTTCGGTTTTTCTAGATCTTACACATTCGGTAGGACTCCTTGGGCGGGTGATCAGCTCGTCGCAAGGCCTCTACCTGTACACAAACACAGAAAAACGCACACATACAAACTAAACATCCATGCCCTGAGTGGGATTCGAACCCATGATCGCGGTTTCCAAGTGAGCGAAGACAGTACATGCCTTAGACCGCTCGGCTACCGTGACCGGTCCACAAATTCTTAGCCAGTCTTTATTTATATGAAGAGAACAAAGAGGGGAACGCAGAGGATGATGGGTAAATGCACTGGAAGGGGGGGGGGCGTAGCAGTGCAAGGGAGACGTGGGAGGTGAATGATCCATGGAAATTCTTTTCCTAGGCCTCAGTATTAATGTAGGAGTCTTCAGGCTTGAAAATTCTTTTGAACTGAATTTGGAGCCAGCAGGTTCCTCCGAAACGTTCATCAGTATCAACACAGGGTCACATCGCAAAAGATTTTTTAAAAATCTTATTTTTTATTAGAATAATACTAAATACTTAAACAGATTTTGCGGGTAAATTATTATATATTTAATGTTATAGCAAGGTTATTTTGCTGTATTTTAGACATTTAGGAATGTTTTAAGTTTTATCTACTCTTTCATAAATGACTTCGCCATGTTTTTGTGATAAGGCGCAGTGATGAACTGAGTCTTCTGTTGTCTCAAAATACGCTCAAGAAGAACAGATAATGTTACACTATAATCGCACTGGGATTCGTGGCAAAGATATGTGAGATTCCATCAGTTGTAGCATTTCTACACCTGGAGCCCATTTCTACAGATGATAAAGCTCTGTTTACAGTCTCTTTGCATACTGTTCCGGTGATAAATGGATTTCTGTCGCTTTTATACATTGCCGAAGCAAGTCTCAGTGCTACAAAATATTTACACGAAGGAGAGCGCATGCGTCACGCGCAAAGTAGCGACAGATGTCAGGCATGTCGACAGAGAGCAACATTTCCGTTGCTTCACATCGCAATGTTTCAATTTTTCACTGTGTGTGATGACAAGAGTTGGAGAGATGATAGGTGCTTTTCATGTCCCCAAAAAGCTTGAAACATCACGTGCTTCTGACGTCAGTGAAAAAGAACCAATATCTTCTCCTGTTCTATCTGTCAGATCTTGATGTTACATCAGTTGCAAGTTAATGTTCAGTTAAGTGACATTTGAAATGGTTGGATGTCTTGACCGTTTTGCTTTTTGGGTCTGAGAAATTATGACACGTGAATAGGTTTGCTTTTCTCTGCCCGATTCTAATCAGATAAACGCTTTATGATTCGATCCGGCTTTGAGGTAGTCAAACTTTGATTCACGTGGAGATATAAACTTCACACTCCGTCCGTCTTAACTAATGGGAATATCAGAAACTTTTGCTATTATCTGTTTGCTAGAAATGTCAAAAGTTGAGACTTTAGAACTGTCATATAGGCTATTATACTATTATATTGTGTATCTGTATATCGTCGAAGCTAGGATAACTTGATCTCTTGACAACCGGGGGATCGATGTTCGATTCTCAGCCGACGTACTGATTTTATTCCTTTTCATAGCACCCTGGAGCCCATCCTGTATAGAGTGTATGGATTATTCTTTCTAGAGGGAAAATTAGCTGATAGCGTGAAGCTAATGTCTCACTATCGAGTGGTGTCAAGATTAAAACTACTCAGAATTACACCCACACTTCCTCCATATATCGTCATGGTTTAATGTTTCATTAAAAACTGGAATAATTTTACATTTGTCAACTAATTTTTTCATCCTTTCCTCTTTTGAATCATTTCACAGACGGTAGGACTCCTTAGATGAGAGACTGGACCGTCGCAAGGCCGCTACCTAAACACAGGACAACTTAAACACAAAAAACGCATACACATGTCAAACATCCATGCTCTGAGGGGGGTTCGAACCCACGATTCCGGCTTCCGAGCGAGCGAAGAGAGTTCATGCCTTAGACCACTCGGCTACCGTGACCGGCATTAAATAAATTACTTGATAAAACTTCACATACAAATAACATTGAAAATGAAGAAAAATCTTACTCTGTTCTAGGATATTACCTAGTGTGATAGAGAGGCATGGAGTGTTAGCAGAAATCTGGTACCTCGGTGTCACCCCGTTTACAACAAAATGGAAGCAGCGGGTGTTCCCCCCAAATATTTTGCCTACTAACCATATTACACAGCGTGACAGCCCGTAAGATAAAACTCTTCTTTGTCACCTGCAGGAGAACCCCAAGACTCACACAGTAAAGATAGTTCCAAGCCACAATATAAACGGTAGAACAGAAAGAATCCTGCTTGAGCATAGGACTACATATTTCATCGCAACTGCATCAGTCTTTGTCTATCAAATAAACTTTTTCTCACTTCTCCGTCACGAAAAATTATTTATGTGTCTCATGCAGCGAACGTGAACCTCAGAACTTTCTTCACTTGAATTCATCATGCTGGAGATGCTCAACAATACATTGAATCATTACGTCACTTCCTCTTTGACCAATCCGGTTACTGTAACCATGAGGTTAAATATATATTTGAGTGAATCTGGCTAGACATTGACCTGATAGATATCTGTTCCGTTACAGTTTTGCGTGTTATGCCTAGATCAAACACCGCGGCATAAAGTTTCAATACCCCCAACACCCCCAACACCCCCTGCTGAAAAAGACACAGCAACTTTCAGCCGCTTTTCGCCCCTGAAAGTCTGTTTCCGTATGCTCCATCTTAGTGTCACACTTCAATCTAGTCTGGATTTCCTCACCAGAACACAGTAAACATTACTTAAAACTCCCTTCTTGATCACACAGTAACACGAAACCTTCGAGATATTACTATCGTAACATCAGGTAAGGCAAAAGTAAAGCTGTCCCTGTACTTAACTAATTAAACACTACGTCAAGAAGACGTAAAGGGGAGTGGATTTATAGATCCACATTTTCCTTGACATCGGTGCTAGTTGGAGGTGAGTGGTCAGCTTCACGCCCCGTCTGTTTTACCCCCAGGGAATTTTCCATCGGTACTCATTGCATAGGAGTTTGGGTGGACCCGAGATCCTGTCTGGATGACGTGGAGAAGAGAAAATTCTTGATACTACTGGGACTCGAACTCTGCCCCTCGTTCGTCCAGCCCATAGCCAGTCGCTCTACTGACTATGCTTTTCCGACTCCTCAACAGTTTTACGTGACATCTATAAATAAATATTCTTCTTATATAATATATAGTGCTAGCGAATTTGGGCTCCAAAAAACGGGGAAAAAATGTTGTGTAGCTGAGGGACTATTACCGCCTAACATCGTTAATACAAAGAACTAGCTGCAGTGGGTTAATGTCATTACTATTGATTTCACCAACAAATGTGACAG
>NW_019739001.1:625530-722347 GCF_002891405.2 Cryptotermes secundus
CCACTTGACCAGACCCGGGATCGAACCCGGGCCACCATGGTGTGAAGCCAGCGACTAACCGCTTGAGCTATGGCGCGGCCACTTATAANACCTCATATTGATGTGATTCTGCCATCTCATTTTTTATTTTTCAGGTTGTCTTCTTCTATTACATTTCCCCACAAAATGTTATTGGATTTTTTGGTTTTAACGAATTCCGTTGGAAATTATAAAGGTGTCTTCAATAGAGTAATATAAATATATTTTCTTTAGATGAGATATTTTTAAATATTTTTCATTTCGTAATTAAATTAATTTGATATACAATTGTGTAAGTATTACAGTAAGTACCATGTACCTCTGTCCCCCATAGGGGCACTTTACTCCCTTTATTTGTACATGTTCCATTTGAAGTGACAGCTAAGCCTTCCTGTTGAGTATACTCTAATGATCGCAGACTAGGATTAACAGACAGACAGGCGCTGCTAATAGGTTGTCATCCCGAGGGTGGATGTGTCTCCTGGGATACTGTTACAGGTTGTCTGAAGCTGGACAAGGGATTATGTCTGGACTCCGAGGGGAAACAGGACATCGCTTTAAGACACAAGATGTCCTGGAAATAATACATAACCTGTGTGCTCCTTAAAATTAATGAAGTTACTATCATAATCTTATGACTTAGTGACCCATTTATGTTGACTCTTTCCAGTATAATGAAGCCTCACTATCTGGAAATTATGTGCATAACCTCAAGTGTCACAGAGATACTGAGTTTCTCAATATTTAGGGCTACGGAAACAAAAGTGTTTCATACTGTCCTTGGCTATGACGCCTTGTAGTCTGATAGGTGACTTAACGTTTCGGAGTAACGTCTTCAATTACCGACGTTTCGGAGAAAATATACCACCTTCATTAGTTACCAATATTTCGGTAGAACACAGTGCTTCCAAATTCAGTTACAGACGTTTCCAAAGAACCTAATTTCGGAGGAGTTTGCTGTCCAAATTTTCACTTACCAACTCTTCAGTGTATAGAATAACAGAATAAAACGGGCCACTTACTACACATAAAAAAGTAAATATGGAGGAGGACCTGTATAAGTGCGTGGACGTGTAGCTCCACGCATTCTTAATCTCTGCATTAGATGAAGATTAGTTTTAACCTCTTAACCGAGTCATCTTTCCCCCGCTCCAAGAAAATACCCATCATCCGTTATGTAGGAGTCTGTGTTGGCAACATACCAATCTGGACACCATCGAAAGAAGGGTGATTTGCCCTTGCAGAGAAGCGAACCCCGATTCCTCAGTATTTCAGCTGTATTCTAGTCACTGTACCAACTCAGCGATTCAGGTTATAACAACAACAACAACAAATAATAATAATAATAATAATAATAATGTCGCATGTGTGAGTGACTGTAAACGGGGTTTGGATTAGTGACTCGATTTCTTGACCACTTATACACACGACTCTTAACTACACTTTACATATCACTGTCATACACAGACTAGTGTCCTCAGTCTGTTACAATCTTCACTAGCCGTTTCCTAGCGACATATTTTAACATATGAAGTATAACATTCTCAATGAATTGCACATTCCAAATATCACACATAAAATCTTCTCTTGACGGCCTGACTATCAACTGAGCATTCTTGTATCTAAGTAGTTCCCCCAAACCGTTATGGTTATAACATCTCGGCACGAACAACAAAGAAAACACCGTTCCTCAGTTGTTCCACCTTTGTTGTGCTCGTGGCTATTGATGCGAGAACGCATATAATGAGTCGTTTTCTAGAAACAGCTGTATTATATATTTGCCTATCTCGTGGTCGTTGCATAGTAACGCCTGTACACGCCATAATAATAATTCAATTCAATTCAATTCAATTCTTTATTATTAATGTGCCGAGTCAACAGCCGCAAGGCCAATTACAGACTCAGCACAGTGTAGATGACTGAATTACATTACATACAAACTTAATAATAATAATAATAATAATAATAATAATAATAATAATAATAATAATAATTCAAAACTTATTTATTTTCATGCTAACCCAACAGTCTTAAGGACAACTGAAAAGCGAGCACGAGTGAAAGAAAGAAATTAATGATAATAATTCGAGTAAATTTAATTATAATAATAATACAAGTGCCCAGTCCCTAAAGCTGTAGCATAAATATATGATCCCCACTCTTTTGAACGTTTCAAACTTTATATTCAGTACGAAAGGGCAAGGCAGAACCGCAAAATGGAAAGGCTCTTTTCAGTAATTGTGGTGCATTACTTCTGTCGCTATACTATAAAACTAATAGAAGGTTTCAGCCAAAAGCACCGAGTCAAAATTTGTATCAATACGAAATATTGAAGGAAAAGTTGGGAAGGGAAATCATATAAAAACTTTACATCCGACCTGTCTCTTCAGTTTGTTCAATAAAACAATAAAAAATTTTAAAAAATGTCGACAGTCTGTTTTTTCTATCTCGGTAAAACCGCTCTGATGGCTAGCACACAGATATAATGGATGGGGTGTGCGGATGTGCGGCAGTGTGTGTCCCTCTGTGTGCCCCTCTCGTGACAGAGCCGTAGGGACAGGTGTGTGTACTTGCTTCAACCCTCTCTCACATGCCCATGTCACCTGCAGAACCTCACAGAACTCGCTGTGGCACACACAGTCTAACTTGAAGCGTTGATATGTTTTATTCTTTTAAATTTTTTTATTTTATATGATAATAATAATATTCCATTTAATTTTATCCTGGATAGAGTTCATATCTCCACATTCATTTTCCGACAGTAACATTTTAATTTCCATCCTCATTTAGGTCTGATAATGGTTTCTTTTTTCCTTAAAAATTTTCAACCAACATTCTCTTGTCTCTTCTGTAAATGTTACACGTTCCTCCAATCTGATGACTTTTTATTTGATGAGTCTACTGCTATTCAATGAAGAGTTGAAATTATGAAGCTCCTACTTAAGTATTTTTTATTTTTATTATTCTCATGCATAAGTGTGGATCCGTGATGGTGCAATCTGTGGACACTGTAGATAGAGGTAAAGGGAAAAAAAGTAAAGTTGTTTCTATACTTAACTAAACACTACTCCATGGAGGCGTATGGGGGAGTGGATGTATAGACCCACATTTTCTTGACCTCGGTACTAGACGGAGGTGAGTGGTCAGCTTCACACCCCGGTCGCTTTACCCCTGGGGAAATAGCCCCTGGTACGCATTGGATAGGAGGTTGGGTGGACCCCAGAGCCGGTCTGAACAACATAGAAGTGAAAATTCTTAACTCCACCGAGACTCGAACTCCGACCCCTCAGTCGTCTAACCAGTAGCTAGTCGCTATACAGACTGCGCTATCCCGGCTCACCTGTAGTTAGAGACGGGATTTACTTCGAAGGTTCCGCTAATTTTGACATTTAAATAAACGAGTGTGGTTTGCTCCTCATGTGAAGGCGGGTTGGAATAATTTCACAGTAGCCCTGCTAGTCGCAGAAGGTGACGAAAATGAAACCCTGTCTGGGGGCATAACTGGGCCATCCTGTCACTGAGGGACATAAATACAGGCACCTGGTCCTCCAGGTTGGGGGTCTGACGCGAGGCTGAAAGCAGGATGCTCTCTTGCAGAGTTTTCTAATAAAGACTGTGGCTCAAAAAGGACTGTTTTGCCAGAGACGGTGATTGTGATAATTATTATTATGATGAGAGTTATACACGACGGCGCATCACTTTAAGGAAATATTACAAATTTAGATGAGAAAAAATGGAGCGTGCTGTAACAATATGGGAATAATAGCTGTTAGAAGAATTTATAAACTGTCAATGAAGAGTTGTGTCTTGTGGGATATAACGTCTTGTAGTCCGTAGAAAGTCAACTGACGTTTGAGAGAAACATGTTAACTGTATCTTTTGGGTGGAAGAATATACTGAGCAAGAACTTAGCGTGAAAGCAGTTGGAGAGTGAATATGTCAGTGTGTTTTATATATCTGAAGGCAAACCCACTCAACCACTGGCTGTTACAGCTCTCCAAGATTTGACCGGAAGAACTACATCTCTTTGTAATGGTGAACCGGATAATGACAATTATGTTATGTATTTTTTGACGATTTTGGTTTTCTAAGGCAAAGTTTGCCCCTTCCCCCAAAATCAACTAGCTTGCAGCGTTGGTCAGTGCATGGTGTTGTTTCGTCGAGTTTAATGATATTGTAGTATAACCGTATATGTCATTAAACTTTTATATTTATTGAGATTATGTATCTTTGATTAATTTTTTAACGTCTCACATTTAAATTTCAACGAACATTGTTACCATTTACTTTATAAAATTTTAAGATAGATGCTGTTCTTAATCTATCACTTCGTATTCGCTTGGTTGTGCAATAGAAAGTTTATGGTTAATTACTAAATACAGCAAGAGATTCAATTTTTTATGTATTGAATTAGCCATTATTACTCCTATGCTGTTTCGTCCCGAAGAAGATATTCACAGATCTTTTATCGGAATATTAGCTAATTAGTAATTTAGGTTAAGTCATCCATCCTCTGCGCGGAATCCACGATAAACACTGTCCTTTTGTTAAGGATGAGTATTTACAACTTCGTTGCCTAGCAATAGACGTCTAACTGTTCTGTGCGTTTGCTTGGCGTAGACCGAATAGAAAACACTGTTTCCCGTATATTGTTGTAATTTCCTTAAAGGGGGTGTCTACAGACCATCGCATAGAAACGGCAGTTATTCTATTGTTGCCTGTATTATTTACTGTGAGGATATTTATTGACATTCGTCTATTGTTGCGTGACCTAGCAACGGACTGTTCAGCAAGAATATTTCTTCGAGGGAACTTGTTTAGCAACCCGTTACCTAGCAATGGGTGTACGTGTCACAATATATTTAATGACTTTGTAGTTTCCGAAAATGAAGCAGGAGAAATCGGTCTTCAAAATATACTTTTTCCATCACGTATCTAGAGACTTTAATTTGAGATTGAAATTCTTAGGAAACATCAGTGTTAAAGTAATTGCATCTGTAACCAATGGTGAAATGTATTCAAATTAACTGTGACATATTAAGTTAGACTTTTTTTCTCCCTGAAATCTCTGAAAGCTGAGCATATGACCGGTGTGAGGCAGTCAGTGGAATTTAAAACCGCTGAAAGCAGTGAGTTCTTAATTTGTTGGAACAGTTAACGTCCACTGACAGAACGACGAGCCATCCACCCACCTGTACGGAGGGAAGTCACAAAAAGTTTTCTCCATGGCAACAGAGACATTTCTTCACAACATGCTGAATTAACGCTCTGAGTTGTATCAGTGACACCAGCCCCAAATGAAGCACACAAATATATATTGTGTTGAAGTGTGTGAACGTATTTGTTGAATGTCACCATCAAGTGTTTGACATTCCTTGTTTGTGTTCAGGAAATCTCGAGTTCAAATATCGATCCGAAGAAGACTATTTCTTACGATATTTTTCATGGTTTATCTCAGTCATTTCAGACAAAATTCGGTATAATATTTCAAATTACACTACGATCGCTTCCTTCGCAATCCTTTCCTATCCATTATTTACTGATAATCCTATTACCTGAAGAGTTTTGTCTTTCGTAACACAAAACCGTGGAATCCGACGAAAGTTAACAGACATTTCGGAGTTATGTATCACCTTGATCATCAAGGTCAAAATGTGAACAAAGTGAAATATTAATGCGAAACAGGTAGACACTATTTCTCTTCGATCCTGAGGATGGAGGCAGTATGATTTTCCTAAACATCGTATGACTTTCACCGCACTACCTCAGATTGAACATCTCTTCACTTGACCCTACATAATCTGAGATTTTAGAAATGACATTACGTAAATCGTAAATAATAAGTAAATATATAAATATAGTATTTCTGTGTATATATATTTACTTATTTTTATGGTGCTGATACGGAATATCTGCTTGTCTAATTTTAAGTGACATGTATGAAAGGAAGATGAAATCGTCGGTGTTATACAAACCGATTTCTATATGTTCGCCCTTGTGAAACTTTTTACGTTAAATGTTTTTTGGCGCGTTAAATGAGGTTTTGATAGAATTCGGATCATTCTATAGGCATGTTGCTCCTAAATTAACATGGCATAATATGTTACATGTCAACAGTTTCTTCTTGTTGGTCGTGCTTGAATTTCACTTCCTAGATTTTGCCCAGCTTAGGGAATTGGATGGCTTAAATTCGTTGTTTGATTATAAATTAGATTCTTATATCTCAGAAGATACAACTTGTTTCTCCATTACAATAACCAACAGATTATTGCTGTGTTGGATAATTATCGCTGTTTTTTCTTAGAATCATATGAAACGCGCATGAATACACTGTGGGACAAAATGTACGTTCTTCTTTTCTTTTATTGCTAGTGGGGTGGGACTAAGTCCCTTGTACTGCGGCCACTTCTGGCCTATTGTACCAGCCCCAGATGACAGGTGAGGGTGATTGTGGAGCAATTGGTTGAATGAAGATTGGCAGGGGAAACCGAAGTACTCGGAGAAAACCTGCCCCAGCGCCACTTTGTCCACCACAAATCCCACTTGACCAGACCCTGGATCGAACCCGAGCCGCCGCGGTGGGAAGCCAGCGACTAACCGCTTGATCTATGACTCGGTCAGAACGTTCTTCTTAATGTTAAATCCGGGCTGTACATATTTGTAATTCGCTTTAAAGTGAAAAAGTTAAATAGTTCCTTTCAGTGTGACTGGTTATGATTTTCTTATTTCAATTATTCAAAATCACAACCAGTCACACTGGACGGAACTATTTAACTTTTTCGTAATATTACTAATGTGACGGACCAGATTGAAACAAATCAAATTAGCTTTAAAGTGTTTAAAGTGAAGAATATTTATCCAAAGTTTTCAGAACGTTCTTGTTGTTCAGGCAGTGGATATCTGATTTCTTAGAAATGATCTGTTTGGTCCACGGTAATGAAAGTTCATTCTGTGTATTTACTTGATGAATAGTTACGAACTTGCTGCAAAACTGATGGCATATCTCCCAGGATGATCATAGTAGAACTTTAACCCCAGTTCTCAACTTGGTTATGTGATGCAGCATATATCATTACTGTTTATGGGGTCAGAACTTCAAGCGATTAAATTGTTCTTCAGGGAACTCAAATTTCTGTCAGTCTGCTGTACTATATGTATATTCCATTAAGTAAGGGAATATCTCAGCGAAGAACATAGTAATATAGAATGTTTGTAATCTCCCGCTTGGTTTCACATGTCTAATATGTTTCAAGCTGTGGTATGTCCGACATTTAGAAAGTATTATGGCAACAATGTTGCAACCCTTAGCTACGTAGATAACGAAGACAGCAGAAATACAGCAGAAACCATAAATTTGTGACACGCTTAAGTCGTAAACATATCATGAAATATGGCTTTGAAATCTTTTCGTCAACTCGAAATGGAAACAGAAAAATTATTAGAAAAGTTTTTTATCGTAATATTATTATTCGGAGAATAAATTTAAGATATCCAAATGAGAATGTTTTCAGAAGTTTCACTCGCTATTCAGTTTGTATTATTCTCAGGACTTTTACATTGGCACCTCTAGATCACGGGCCTTGGCTCTATGAAAGAATCATTAGTGATTCTCTATATAAAAACCCTGATCTAGCAGCGGATATCAGTTAATATGAGAGGATTTAATGTGTTGAGACTTGTGAAGAGAATGGATAGAAAATGTTGCAAAGAATATTTTTAAATAAGTCCAATAATAGGAGAAATTTGGGAAGACCCAGACTGAAGGGGGTTGAGGATGCAGATAATAATTTATGAGAGCTGAAATTGATGCGATCTTGACCAAAAGCAAATAACAGAGAAGGCTGGGCACCTATCTTGAAGGGGAATAAAGTTCTTGGGGAATCGCAGAGCCAAGAGGTAGACAAGTACTTGATACTTGGCTTGTGTTATCTTAATGATAGCAGAAACCAGGAACTCATTAAAGTATTTGTGAAATCTGTAACGAAGTGGAATTTTATGCTGAGAGTGGAGATTGTGATTACACGACGTGTGAAGACTAATAGCGCTAGGATGTGACGCCATATATTCCATTGAATTCACCGACGTTTCGCTAGGATATACAGCTTCCATCTTCATGGTTGAATAATGAGAAGCAATGGCGAGGGACGGAAGCATTACGTTACTAGGAATCGCGGCGCCACATCCCAGAAGACAGCGCTTTTCATACTCACCGGCGTAGGAACATAACATCCAATGGAGATGACTAGTGTTTTCTGGGAACAGAAAGTGAAATATTAATTAGATGAGCCTTGCATTTTAAGGACATAAATGCGAATGTTTAACGATATGATTATGGCGTATGTTATCAAGTGCCACTTTATACTTAGGACCAGAAACCACTTAACAGCGGCTACTGTCACACGGCACATAGGTAAGCATTATATTATGATGGTACATGCATAATTAATGGTGGAACTGAGGTCATTAAGGCCAAGTTTCTGGACCGTTGACCAGACACTCCGGAAGATCCATAAAGGTCCACTACATCCATGGTAACTAGATATTTGGTTTAGTAATGATGGGCCCCAAAACTGTGGTTCCTCAAACAGAAAAAACTCAATGCTGTTACTAAAATCTAATTATTGTGCTTATTAACACGTCGGTTCCTAGGCAACGCATACAGAAACATGTTTCCGTTACTATGACAACGAACCTCCGGAGCACAGCAAAAGCGAAGAACGCAATAACTCTACTGTTGAAGGTGACCTCCTTGCGGTTCCCCCAGAACCTTCCTCAGGGACAGAACTGACCAACAGAGGCAAAATGCGACAGAAGTCAGAAGTGAAATCTTTATTTTATGTGGCGCAGTTACAGTAACCTTTAGAATGTTAATATTGTTCGTAGTTACAAATTGTTGTAGTTACAGTAAGACTGTGAACAACTAATTGTAGCTCCGCCTGGTAAATATCCAATAAATCGATTCATCTAATCCGGAACCCATTAATTATTTGTCGCGTTACCAGGATACGTCACGATATAAAACGGAAGAAGATACGAAACTGAGGACTGCAGGAGAACCTCAAACGAATACATCACTTCCTTTCATCGATACAGCTTAGCTGGCTGCTCGAAACAAGAGGAATTATTTCTCCTCACGACCAAATCGATCCTGTGAGAACAACTGCCCCTTAAGGAGGCTTCTTTAGAGAGTTGAGAAGGTCAAGAGAAATGATTTTTAATTTTGTGGCACATAAGTTCTAGATTTCATGTTTGATCGAAATGCAGTAGAACTGAGGTTTCTTCGATAAATTGTACTGCATACCGTGACTAACAAACATCATGGGGCTGAGACCTTCTTCACAAGCCGCCAATTTTGCAGCCACTCATGAATTTCCCAGGATTTTATGGAACCTGAAAGTTCATTATCATGTTCACAAAAGCCCTCCACTGGTCCCTATCCTCAACCAGATCTATCCAATCCGTACAATCCCATCCTGTCTCTCTAAGATCTATTCTAATATTGTTCGCCCACCTACGCCTTGGTCTTCCCAGTGGTCTCCTTCTTTCCGGCTTTCCCACCAATATTCTCTATTCATTTCTCATCCCTCACATTCGTGCTACATGCCCTGCTCATCTCATCCTCTTTGACTTGATCATTCTAATTATACTTGGAGAAGAGTACAAGTTATGAAGCTCCTCATTATGTAGTTTTCTCCAAATTCCTCTCACTTCATCCCTGTTCGGTCCAAGTGTTCTCCTCAGCACCCTGTTCTCAAACACCCTAAGTCTATGTTCCTCTCTTAATATCAGGGACAAAGTGTCACACCAATATAGAACCAGAGGAAAAACTATAGTTCTGTATATTCTAATTTTTACACATTCAGACCTGGATTAAATTTTATGAATATCAGTGNATTATTATTTTTATGGGTTATTCTACAATGCAGTTAGTGTCTAAAGTTAGAATGATTCATAAATAATGAATTGGAAAGGTTTCGAAGGAAGCGGTGCGTGGTTTAATCGGTTTCTGGAGGAACTGAGCAAAATCATCAAGAATTCAATCAGGATAGCTGGTATCCCTTCCGAGATTCAAGCCGAACTCCTCAGGAAGTCTAGAGTATTTCTGCTGCGCTGCTCTTCTCAGTAAATTCGTATAACATCTGAACTCAATAGATAAACTAATGACAGCGATTTCATAATACACTTTGATATAATAATGTGCGTCATGTGTAAAGATAAGGGTAAGAAACAAAAGATGCTCTTAATTTGTCCGAACATGTTTTTCCCTCCTTGACGTCGTCACAATGAATAAAAGCCCGGCATTCTCAATGGGCCTTCAAGTTCTGTTACTAAAGACGGGGACGAAATGAAGAAAATTGGTTTAGGAGTGAAGACTGTTCATCCATAGTCACACTATCAAGTCACCAGAAAGCAAACTCAGACTTTGCCAATGATCGTGATGATGTATGAAGCAAGAAACCAACTTGGCCATGATAAGAAGAAGAGCTTCTCTGATACTCGCTAATTTAATTGCTTAAACGGAAGATATTTTCGTTGTTTCACATGGCCATGCCTTTTTTATACAGACCTGAAATGTTCTTTGACAGGATTTAGTACATTTAAATTTCTACTTCATATAAGAACAGCGAAATAAGAAAACGAAAAGCTAATTGGATTGGTCATGTTTTACGCAGAAACTGCCTTCTAAAAGAAGTTATTGAAGGAAAGATAGATGGGCGGATAGAAGTGACAAGAAGACGAGGAAGAAGACGTAAGAAGATGCTGGATGACCTTGGGGACAGAAGANNAGTACTCGGAGAAAACCCACCCCAACGCCACTTTGTCCACCACAAATCCCACTTTACCAGACTCGAGATCGAACCCGGGCCGCCGCTGTGGGAAGCCAGCGACTAACCGCTTGAGCTATGTCGCGGGATAGTAACGGCCTAAGTCACAAGCTGACACACCCTCGATCCCTTAGCAGATGTAGTATAACCAGTAGCTAACAGCCCTTCCTTTGGTGGCAGATCCGAAAGATACATCATCGCTAATATAGTCATTAGAGATTATCTTATGTAGCCTCACAGACTACAATGGGTGTTCCTCAAGACAGAGATAGGCAATGTTAATGTGTTCTGCGTCTTGTAATTCGTGCAGATGTCTCGGATGGCTTAGGGTAAGTACAATTCAAAATGTCAGATGAATTCAATTATCTTAGAGCTCGAGGAAATGACATTGAAGTCCCTTGGAGTGTTATTGGGTGACAGCTATAAGTTACAGCAATTCAACAAGGAAAACGAATAGTAGGGGCTTAGAATTACACTCCACACGAATCCGTTGCAGAATACACCTCGAGGGTGACTCGTGTAACGCACGTGTAGTGCCACGTCATCAGAAGTAGCCGTGTTGGGTAACAGTTTCAATTAGTACGAGCTGAAATTAATTTTAATATGTAATGCACACGTATGTTCATGGTTAGAGGGATTGAGTTACGAAAGGAAAAGAAGAGCCGGGCCATAGTGCAAGCGGTTAGTCGCTGGCTTCCCACCGCAGAGGCCCAAGTTCGATCCCGCGTCTGGTCAAGTGGGATTTGTGGTGGACAAAGTGGAACTGGGGCAGGTTTTCTCCAAGTGCTTCGGTTTCCACTGCCAATCTTCATTCCACCAATTGCTCCACAATCACCCTCACCTAACATCTGTTGGTGGTACAATACGCCAGAAGTGGCCGCAGTACAAGGGACTTAGTCCCACCTCACTAACATTAAAAAAGAATGATACGAAAGAAAACATAAAAATTTGTAATTATATCGACCGCTTCTGTGGTTTAGTGCTAAGAGTTCCTGGTTACAGATCCAGATGTCCGGGTTCGATTCCCGGCAGTACAAGATTTTCTGAGAAGTAGTTTGTCTGGAACGGGGTCGCTCAGCCTCGTGAGAATAATTGAGGAGCTATTTCAAGGAAATAGCGGTTCCGGTCTAGAAACCCGAAATTAACGGCCGTGGGGATCCGTTGCTCTGACCACAGACACCCTCTCTCCGCAAAAGTTGGCACTAACTTCGCCGACAAGCGGCGGTCGCTCGGTCGGTATAGGTTGCTTGCGGACTACAGATCACGGAGTTAGTTATTACCAATATATCATGAAGCAGTATATTTAGACTTAAATGTATTAACCGACGTTGCACATAGACGGCAAAAAACGGAAGGTAATATCCAGCCAATCGGCTAGTGTTCTTAACAACTGTGTTATAGTTTTAAAAAGTTTAGAATTAAATTAAAGTAGAATCGCTTTTTATGATGAATCAGGCAGTAAAACTAACATAATTGGATTTGATAGTTTTACTCACTTTCACACATACACACACACACACACATATAGTATATATATATATATAAGCATCTGTTTAAATATAACCCTTTAACTGGAAGAGAACGAATAGCATAAAGTTGCTGCGGCATAGGAACAAATTAATTTTCTTCAAAATATTAAAGATGATTAATGATTCCCTGAAGAGTCAATCCAATTTCTTTGAGAAACAGAAGAATATCCTATAACGCAGCTAACTGCGCAGTGATTAATTAGTTTCTGTATGTCTTGGCACTGTCATAACATGAACTAGAAGATCAGTTCGAACTGATATTGAAACTTCGGATGTTCGTAAGTCTTTAATATAAATGTATCAAGACGTTTATGATCTTAAAGGGTTGCTCGGTGTTATAGTCGTTTGGAATAATTTTATATACTTGAGCTATTCTAATCACAAATTCGTTTCTCCGACATCTCTAGCTCAACCAGTCTGTTATCTACCTGCTTATCCGCCTGTCACACATCCTGCTTGTGGTGACATGGCCTCGAGTGGCCTTTGTTGATAAGTCTTCGGGTTCTTCCCTACGCCTGGTACTGCAGATTTCTGCCGCGAGAGGAGAGTGTCGCTAGTGTCTCGGCCTCTTGCTTCTTTGGCCGCTTGACTTCCGCATCGAAACTCAGTTCTGTACACTTTTAGTTGTGTTCTATATTTTCATAAAATCTGTCTTGACCCTTTGTCCGCTAACGAGTTCAAGGGAGCGAGGCGCTTCCCTTGCTGATGCCAGGTATAAGAAAGTGTATATAGTTATGTCCTTTATTGCACGGCATAGAGAGTATTAATTTATTCTCAATATTCTCTGAGTGTAAGGTGACAGTCAACTCATTTGACTTGCAGAACCTGAAGATGACTCATTTGTGGTCATTTGTGCTAAATAAATAAATAATAAAACATTGTTGCATTGACGGTGAAAATTGTATATTTCCTTGTATATGCCCAACAGGATTCGATCCTTAAAACTAAAAATAAGTAAAAAAGACGTGAGTGTGTTCTCATAAACGATTTATTTATCCTAATTCAAGTTGACTGGCCGATCACAGTGGCCGCGCCGTCTAAGACATGATATGCCTTCGACCGCTCTAACACTGGGATCGTCTGTTCGAATCCCACTGAAAACATGGATGTCCGTATCGCGTGCATTTATTCTGTGTTTGTGTTGTTCTGTGTGTAGGTAGCGGCCTTGCGACGGGCTGATCGCCAGTCCAAGGAGTCCTACCGGCTGTGTATAGGAGGATCAAGAAACTGAAAAAGCGGCAAAGGCCTAACAAAGGGCCGTAGAATCATAATAAAAACTCAAATAGTTTTCGTTTATGTGCATTTTACTTTTGAATTAATTTTCTCATTTCCCATGTGGTTTGTGAACATGGAGGCGTAGTAGCACATATGATACTTGCAGCAGAGATCATTTTCCAGTGTTTTTAGTGCATTTAAGTAATGATAGTTTACTCTCCCTAATTAGTCACTATCTGCGCCAATTGGGACTGCTCGTTTTGAAGTGGCAGGAGCTACTTAATAATAGCTGGGTCATTTCGAGTCTGTTGTTAGGCACTTACCATAAATGCTTACATGATTTTACGCGTATCGATTTGTGTTATGCTTGTCAACCCACATTTTAATTGTTACATTATTAAATACAATTTTTTTACGTGTTTAATATCTCTCATGATAACTTCAAGTAGCAATATTATTACACATCTCACTTGATTCTATATAATGTTTAGGATCCAGTGTTCTAGCAGACCCTAAAATTATATGTCTTCTCTATCTTGTATTTGACTGTCCCTGCCCATCCTGTGGCACTTGAAATCAGTAATTAAATCAGAGATATTTGGGACGTATCTCTTTGTCTTTATGGCTGAGACGGACGAAGGACACACTTTAAAATTTTTTGTATAATTATGTAATGAAGTCCCTTAATTTGATCGAAAATTGAAGCATAAATTGCGAATGTTTAGGATAATATTTTGACCTAAAAAATATTAAATTAGTGGGAGAATATAAAAGTGTATAACGCAAATCTCCGTGATTTATTGTAGGCCCATTTCATATTTCACGAAATGAGGTCTTCAAACGGAGTAAAAGCTTTTGTTAAATTACAGGGAACAACAGAAGATACGAGACATAATTGGGTGACATATATTAAAAGAATGGAATATTAAATGTATTTGACGGTGTACTTCAAAAGCGAAAAGAGATTTTCTCTGAAAAGGTACATACATCAAATGAAAAGATATAATCCTCTTTCTGAATAATGATTATGATCATAATGATGGTTATTCAAACGACTCAGAAAAACACGACGAACATAAATGAATTTTAAAAAAATCATATTCTTAATAAGTAGTTATAAAATGGCCTTTAAGTCTACCAGAGCTGGCCCACTTAGCCAATAAATCTGTTTAAGTAATAAGCGAAAATATACTACAAGACAAAGTAATAATAATTTTAAAAAGAATAAAGTTTTCCCAGTGCTTAATTAATTAAGCACCACCCCATGAAGACGTGACCTCGGCACTAGATGGAGGTGAGTGGTCAGTTCCACGGACCGATCTCTATAATCCCAGGGAAAGAGCCGTCGTTTCGCACTGAACAGCAAGCTGGCTGGGCCCCAGGGCCGACCAAAACGCTGCGAACAAAGGAAAAATCTATTTCCCTTGCAAGGAACCGAACCACGGCGGTCGATCCCTTAGCGTTTCGCTATGCCGACTGAGTTATTCAGGCTCCTGAGAAACAAATGACACGTATTGCAAAAACGGCCTCTAGGAGATGGACTTTGCAAGTAAGAAAAACGGTACTGGAGACTAGTGTGAAGCCGTGTATGTGTTATGTACGTATGTAAGCTCTGCGGCACTTGCAGCAGCCTACTTACAACCTCCATCCCCAAAGCTCCGAAGATAAGAGGCTTAGTGATTACAGAGTGAGACACAGCAGGGCCGCCGCTTAAGCTTGCGCTGAAGAGTTACGGAGTCTTGCAGGTATCCAGGAGGATTTCAAGAATTCCTGTCACTGTCCTAACAAGTACACGTAGAGGGACGCATGCGTAGTGATGTTCATGTGTTTATTACATCCTGCAGATGGACAGGGATGAAGGTTTGAGTCAATAGAGTAAGCATCATATAGGAATTTCTAAGGTAACTATCTTACTTCGTGGTAAAAAAAGGTAAGATAACTCTGTCCCTGTGCTTAGCTAATTAAGCGCTACGCTATGAAGGCGTATGGGGGAGTGGACTTACAGATTCACTTTTTTTTTACCTTGGCACTAGTGGGAGGTGAGTGGTCAGCTTCACACCCCTACCGCTTTACCCGGGGAAAGAGCCCCCGGTACATATTGGATAGGAGTCTGAGTGGACCTAAGGTCTAGTATGGACGATGTCGAGGAGAGAAAATTCTTAACCCTAACGGAACTCGAACCCCGAACCCTCGGTCGTCCAGCCCATAACCAGTCGCTAAACCGACTGCGTTATCCCGACGTGGTAGCATAGTTGGTTGAGGCATTATGCTACAAACCGAAAGGTCGCGGTTTAGATCCCCGATGAGCTCATTAGACATTTTCCATTTATTTACTCCTTCCAGCCGGTCGTGGGGTCGACTCACCGTCTAACAGAAATGAGTACCAAGAATCTTTCTGGGGGATAAAGAGAGGTCGGGGTCTAAGTTTAACAACCTCACCTCCATCTTTAAGCCGGTTGTCTACAAAATGTTGAAGCCTCGACGTCTCACAGGTCTATGGGCCTCCACGGCCTGTTATAGGGATAGCTTTACTTTATGTGTACATCTCCGTAGTGGTCCCTTTCTTGCTTTTCCTTTGAAGTTCTTTGGTATTCTGCAGACCTAATTGGTGTTGTTGGATTTGAGTTTCTCAAGGTGGTGAATATGAAGTGACTGCCTTCTAGAATGTTAAGATGTGCTGTCTGGTGATTTGGTGCTACCTGCAACCTGCAGCTTTAAAGGAGAAGCGGAAGATAGCAGGTTCCTCAAAAACTATGGTACCTTTCTCCACGTCCAAGAATACAGCAGTAATTTAATTTAACTTAATATTATTATCTTACAGTTTGAGATCTGACCCTGAAGAACAAATTACACTGCAAATATTATATTACATTGCCGTAAGTTATCTCTCCGTACACCACACTGCACGCCATCACGTTCCAGAAGGAACTGAGCTTTGAATTCACCACAGTGAGAAACTCATCTCTCGCCTATTTTAGCTTCTGCGTTGGGGAGTCAGTAAGTAGGTTTCAAATGGAAGTAAAATACCCTAACGGAGTAATATGTTTTCTGTGTGTATCAATAGGTAGCAGCACAGTCAATCTTCATAACAGTCTATGCAGCAGACGCTCATGCATATGTTCAGAGGCTGGTTTCAGTAGTCAAAATGGCGACGTTGCTTAAGGATTGTGCTCCCGAAGAGCAGCTTTCTTCTGTGCGTCTTTGTGGGCAAAACGACACAGTGCAAGGACATTCATGAAGAAATTTATCCTATTTACGGTGGGAAGTGTTTGTCTTGTAAAGCGTACCACAACTCAGTCGAGAAAAGTGGCAAACGTTTTGCTGATGATGAAGAGGTTGAAACGGAGTTGCGGAAGTGACTGAGACAGCTATCAAAAGACTTAATGCTGCGGGTTTCGAGGCAATGGTAAAACGCTGGGACAAGTGTGTGAATGTTGGCGGAGGATATGTCGAGAAATAGATGTTTTTCCTGGTTCGAGTATCATATTTTTTTACGTTTTATATCCATTTGTGTCCCGTTTACAGACGCTCCCTCGTATTTAATTAAATATTCGTCACATAAAAAATTTTTAAAAACTGGAAGTGGTAAATTTTAATCTGATTGATATTTTTTCTTGTATAAATTATACCGATATACATATTTTTCGTTTCCTAATGTTTGACACATGATGCAGATGTGTTCCTGTTTATTTCTCATACATTTAAAAATATAATTCTGCTCTCACCCACATATTAAAAAAAATCATAATGCCGTTTTAAAATATACCTGTAGCTAGTGTTTAAAAAAATGTATTGTCTGTTCCTGTCAATCTTATATGTTTTAATTTGTTTATGTTTTAATTTAACTTAATGACATTAAGTAATACAATATATAAAGACAGATTTATATGTTCTAGCTGCAAGTCAGAGCTTGCCACGACCTCACAAACTTGTGGATATTGCAGTAACTTTACAGCCACGTCATTAATATGCATGTTTACGCGTTCACAAGCACTACACTGCTCTTTAAGAATTTATTCTTTTCCAACGCGTCAGTGTACTTATGTTAGTGGTTTAGTACGATTCCTCATTTTGAATTATGTCGATCAAGTTCGATTCGAGCTTCATGTAAACAAAATATATCGTCATGAATTCTCCTCCTGTTATGGGACCAGAAAATGTATCACCAAATTTGCAAGAATCAGCCACTGGATCTTAAAAACTAAACCTCCGTGGTTTTAGTCCGTAAGAGAACTATACCGACCCAGCGATCGCCGGTTGTCGGCGGAGTTAGTGCCAATTTTTGCAGGTAAAATGTGTCGCGTGGTCAGAGCAACGAATCCCCACGGCCGTTAATCTCGGTTTTCTAGATCGGAGCCGCCATTTCCTTGAAATAGCTCCTCAGTTATCCTCACTAGGCTGAGTGTGCCCCGTTCCAGACCCACTACGTCTCGGAAAATCTGCTAGCCCTGGGAATCGAAACCGGACCTCTGTATCTGTAGCCAATAAATCTGACAACTAGACCACAGAAGCGGTCTTACTGGATCTTATCCTGAGTCAAATAAATTTGGTCGCTATGTTCATATCCTCTTTGTCATATTATCTGTTTTAATATCTATCTTGTTCTTTTTCTCGTAAGTGTTCTCTTGCTTTATTGTCTTTCAATACAAGTTTGTATGCATCTGATTTTCACGGATATGTTTTTCATGTCCTCGAGTTAATCAGTTTAGAAGTATTAGACTGAGAGTCTCCTATGAAACTCCTCGTAAATGATTCCTTATCAAATTTCATTACGTATTTCTTATCACTCTCTTTCTTAACTTAACCTTGAGTGTTCTGAAATTTTTCAAAATTGACTTTTCCAAGCATGTATCCACACTAAAATTCTTTGCGCATTCTTTGTCTCTCTTATCCTAGTCACATGCTCATATCATTAAACTACCATTGACTTCACTTAATTAATTTTGAAGTTGGAAATTAATTAATTTCCCGATTACCTTTTGATTTTATGTAAATTTTATTTCATTGCATTTCAACAATCTTGTGACGTAATTCAGAATCAAACTATTTGCAGGCAGGGATTCATTCGCTTTAGAAGCTCTGTACTCTTCCATCAGAACCTACTATTCAAGCAGTTAGATACGCAATTTACTCAGTTTGAACGTGTTTAAACGTGTGATTTCATAGCACGAAGCTCCAATAATGCTCATAATAGATAAGAGAACATTAATATCCCATCATGCATTCACAGTTAAGCATTAATTAAAGGAGTGTAGCAGTTAATTATCAGGAAATACGTGCCCCGCTTGTGGGCAAGCAATTTGTGTTCTAGAGAATTCGTACGAAGTTCACAGTAGACCGGTGTGGCGGTGACGCTGGCTTAACTTTGAAAGTAACCTGCGACCAGAATTGGCCAACATGGCGCAGAACACAGCACTTCATCAGTAGTAATATTAAGCACGGAGAGATTGAAGCAGCTGAAATGCATTAACTGATAATACAAATAATATCTACTCTTCTAGATGTTTAATTCTGAAATTAGGAGGTGCACTTTTGGGAGTCTCGAACCTTCAGTACTCTTGAGTAAAGTGAGATCTTATTTTAGGTATTGCTATATGGGTGGTGACCGGTCACGGTAGCCTAGCGGTCTAAGGCATGTACTGTCTTCGCTCGCTTGGAAACCGGGATCGTGGGTTCGAATCCCACTCAGGGCATGGATGTTTATTTTGTGTGTATGCGTTTTTCTCTGTTTGTGTACAGGTAGAGGCTTTGCGACGAGCTGATCACCCGCCCAAGGAGTCCTACCAAATGTGTAAGATCTAGAAAAACCGAAGTGAACGGAGAAGTTCATGGAGGTAGGCCTAGGCCCACTGAGGCTGTAGTGCCAAGGAAAAAAAATTTCATTGTGGAACTTGGTCTTCCCCTTTTAGACAAGAACACTTTTTGGGGTTAAAAATTGTCCTTGTGCTGACAATCACATCTCACTGTGAAGGAGTCGGGATATCGCAGTCGGTATAGCGAATGGCTATGAGCTGGACGACCGACGGGGTAGGAGTTTGTGTCCCGACGAGGGCATATTTTTCACTTTTCCACGTCATCCAAACCGGTTCTGTGGTTCACCCAGCCTCCTATCCAGTGGGTATTGGGGGTTAAGCGGTAGGGTCATGAAGCTGACCACTCAACTCAAACTAGTGCCGAGGTCAAGAAAATGTGGATTTATAAATCCACTCCCCGATACGCTTTCACGGAGTAGTGCTTAATTAGTTAAACACAGTAACAACTTTACCTTTACTGTGAAGACTTCATGGCGAGCGGAGGTATAGCTCCATGCATTCTTAAACTCTACGCAAAATTAAGGCAAGTGATCAATACCACTTCTCGACCACTTTATCCCTAGGCAAGGAGCCCTCGGTATCTATCCCATAGGTTGGTTCTAGATGTCTTTCTAGGTTCACTGTCGCTTTAAGTTAACTGTGATATTATAATGCAGTTTGTACCCATCCTTGGCTGAATGCCGTGTCTATATGAGAGTGCCTGTGCATTGTTCTGTATAGGGGGGAGACCTAACGCGCGTCTAAGGCGTTTTATCAAACGTGTAATATGATTAGTCGTTTAGTAAGTCAATTCTGAATTGAAACAGACCATGAGCCATAAATGGTGAAGAAAAATTAATTTGTTAACTTAATTACAGCACGATTTCGTTAGTGATGTCAGATTTTAAGCCCCCCCCCCTTTTTCGAAAGTCTGCCTAAGTGAGCCAGGAAAACGAATGAGATTAAGGGAACAGAAAACGGATTTTCGAGGATACTGATACTTTATAAGCTACTTACATTTACGAGTTTAATTGGTTGTCTTCAGTTCAGTAACTACCAAACACAGTAATCGTCAATTCAGCTGCAGGAATTAATTCCTGAGGTAGTACAGAGCCCTGTTTTACATCATGACCTACTTACGATGCACAGGTTGTTTTCAAAATAATGTCACTATTTCTCACCGTATCGTCACCATAAATGTGTAAAGTTTGCCTCCGGCTCCGGGCAGGGTAATCAGAAATCATATACCTCTCTGAATTTTTGAAAATAAATCAAAATAGTAATAACAAAAATTAAAGTTATTTTCCATCCTTTATAATCACGGTAGCCGAGCCGTCTAAGGTATGCACTGTCTTCGCTCGCTCGGAAGTCGAGATCGTGGGTTCGAATCCCACTCAGAATATGACTGTTTAGTGTCCGTGTTTATATATGGTCTTTGTATTTGTGTACAGGTAGAGGCCTTACGACGAGCTGACAAAATCTTCTGACTACCACTCCCTTTTGAAAACCGGCTGCTGACACGCTGAAAAAATGCTCAAATAACTTAAAAAATAAATTAAATTAAATAAAACGTTCTCTGTAGGTCTGTGTTGCATATTTGTCTCATGCCGGCTGAAAGAGCAGAAAATATGTTTGTAAATATTTTAATGGATATCAGTAATTGGGCACAGAATTTTATTGTGGCGTATAAACCCGTTGCTAAGCAGTGAATCTTTGTACAGCGGCCGTTACTATATACCGCTCGCACCATACATGCACGCAACAATAGAAAAACGGGATCATGCTACCTGTTTCAAAGCAACGTTTCGGTAAACACATTTCCGCGCAACTGACACCAACTCAACAATAGAAGAACGGTATTTTCTGTGTGGTCTGTGCCGTGATGTTGTAGGCAGGGCAGTTTGAAGCAGCGAAGCCGTTGTTGATTAGAGTTTTCAGCAGTTCAGTTGTCAGTTGTAATTCAGCCTGTGGAAATAAGACAAAGGGATTTGTGTGAAATGACCGACAGCCTGGGACCCAGTTAGTTGAGTTACCAGTTGATAGGCAGTTCTGCATGGGCGGCTATGACAAGAAGACCTCAGTAAGGGAAGCTGAACAATCTCCATTGTTGGAAGCCGTTACCAGGAAGCAGTTAGTGGAAACTGTAATATACTGAGGACACTAGTTTGTGGGTGTAACTGATCTGTAAATTGTAGTTACAGTTGATGCATACAAGTGGTCGATAAATCCAATATCCAAGCCATACACCGTCTATAGTCACGCCTAAATCTTTACATTATCAATACTGGTCTTGGTTCAGGTTTCTTCTACCCGGAAAATTGAGGCGGCAGGTTCTTCCAAAAATTCTTAGCACTGTTGTATCAGGGCACATGTCTTTATATCCTCCACGACACTGATCTTTATATGCACAGACAAAGGGTCTCAAATGTAGAGAAGGAGACAACATAGCCAGGTGCTAGAATGTGTCAGGAAGAGAAGAAGTCGAGAATGAAATTACGTGGAGAACCGGCAGATACTGGTGACCTTCCTTTCCTCGATCTACATAGATGGAAACAT
The DNA here is from genome assembly GCF_002891405.2 of Cryptotermes secundus. NCBI lineage: Eukaryota > Metazoa > Arthropoda > Insecta > Blattodea > Kalotermitidae > Cryptotermes > Cryptotermes secundus. The sequence continues at coordinate 647,467 of NW_019739001.1, forward strand.
TGCTAAGATAAAGAGAATACGCTTTATGTTTTGCAGCAGATGCGCAACAGAACATCCTAGACATGAGGCGCAGCAAGAAGGCATCCGAAAAATATTTATTTTCCAAATTTGAACATAAGTGTCCATGTTTTGTCATTTTATTGCTTGAGGCAAGCAGTAGCTTAATTTGTTGAGTCACGGTTGAGGTCAAGGATTCGACTCCAGATGAGGTAATTGGATTTTTTAATTGAACTAAACCTTCCAGCCGCACTATGGCCCTGGGATCGCCACTCAACAAAAATGAGTACCAGGAATCTCCCTATGGGTACAGGACCGTCGGAGTTTAAGGTTTACAACCTCACCTCTATATGCGACCCGATTTGTCTATGAAACATTGCGAGCCTCGACGTGTCACAACTTTATGGGCCTCCACATAACTTTGCCTGCGCCTCTTTTACGTAAGGCTCACCACAACATATTTTATTTACTTGGTTATGACCCTCATGACAGGAAGAATCTTTAGATGCTCGGGAATTTGAAATGCAGTAGAAAACTGAATCTTGCTGCTCTGAGTTCAAAAATTGAATCAAATGGAAAGTGGTCTCACTTCAAAAACCTTGACGAGAATCTAATTACGACAAGAGCAGAAACCTGAAGCGAAACGCATAAGGGAAGCCATACAACCATTGTTTGCAACTCAGATGCATCTACAGATGTTAATTAAATAGAAAATAAATGAGAAAGTTTTAGAATATTGTTCTCCCGTCTACCCCGATCCCTCTACAAATGGAATGGGCAGTGTTTTCAGTAGGTGAACTTATCCATACAAAATGACAGTTTTGACCAAAAAACAAATGATGAATAATCTGGACGCGGTATGCGGTGTAGGCCAAATTGAAGGCACTGCTAACTTTGTTTTTCTATGAAGGGGAGGGAGCTTGTTCCGGTGGGACTGTTTGAATAAATCTCTCGCAGGAATAACAGCAGAATAAAGGAAATAACATGCCATTGTTCACGTTTGTATACTTTACGAAACCAGTATTTCTCACTCCAACGAATTCGGCAAATGTGCGTGTATTCCAAAATCATTATATTTTACTTTTGAAATTCCTGTTGGAAACTCAAGAGATATTTTCTTTTCAATTCCCATATTTAGCTCCAATTTCTACAGATAACCCTTCCATTTGTCCGCCTTAAACAATTAAATCCTTGAAAGACACTTTGAAATCACCATTATACTGAATTTTGAATTTGGAAGAGAGAATTTATAAAATACAAAATGCTGGTAACCTCTGAAAAAGTGTGACTCCATGCCCTCTGTGCACTTCAGATATGGCCAAGCTAATAAATAATATAGTATTAATAATCATAAAATGTTAGTGAATAATTTCTCTACATTATTTTTACTTATCTCATTTTACCGCGGAAAATATTTAGCGAGTATAACCACAGAAATTCACACCGTCAACATATTTGTAGTTTTCAACTTAAAAAAAAACCTACTTCATATTGAATTTCTACTTCTGCTAAAGATATATACTCAAATTTTCATAAAAGTGTCTTAGTTGTTTCGTCAGAAATCCGCTGCCAATTTAAAACTAAATTGGTATTTCGCTCGCTTGCCATGTTGCTCTTTTGCATTTAAAATTTCGCTAACAAAAGTAGCACATATTTTGAAGTTCTCTTACCATATAAAATGTTCGAACCCTACATTGGTACGTGATGTTGGCATTAATGACTCTCCCACTAACAAGTTCTTACATCCGCCATTTTTATATCATTGACAATAGGAAATAAAGAACTTGAAGCGTAACGTCGCTTCTAATGACGTGATATTCATTCATTCCTATATTCGGCTACATACAGCAGTATACACTCCACNAAGGCGAAATTTTGATGTTAACAATGGGAGGGCTGCATGTGAGGCATGCAGTGCAACGTGGAATTGGGTACCAACTCAGCATTTGCTCTAGTACCGAGGAAAACCACGGAAAACCTTGGTCGAGCTGGCCGGTCTCAGGACCTTCCGGATACAAACTGACTTCTAGCCAGCAGTCCGGCTTAAATACGCGAACCCTAACATTAGACCCTGTGTGTCCTGTTCCTTTATTTCAAAAGTTTACATGTGTGTTTCTACAGTTTTTTTTTCTTTTGCATACTTTGGATGAGCAGCAAACATTTGTGTATCACATTTGTAAAGGGTTTTAACTGTTCAAGTATTGATAAATTTAAATCACTGTTGTGGAGGGGCAAAGGGTTGTTGCTCGTCCAATGACAGGATTTTATGATTACAATTCGTTTTTTCTTGCCCGGTAGTACAGACGTCATAATTCCGATCCTTGCAATAGAAAACACACAAAGACCGATCAGTTCTTTTTATTTAAGTAAATGCAAATTATGGGAATCTCATATGAGCAAGATGCAGTTATGTAAGATTTGAGGTTTTCACGGGGGGTGACTATGAAGAAAACAGTCTTCTGGGATATGACGCCGTGAAGATATTGTGTTAACCGACGTTTCGGAGGAACGTATCGCAACCTTCTTCCCTGAAGATGAAGGCGATACTATCCTCCGAAACGTCCGTTAACACATATCTACAAGGAGCCACATTCAAGAAGACTGTTTTCTTTCAAAATGTAGTTTTGTTAACATTAAAATAAATGAAAAATACTATCTTCTTGGATATAACGCCACGTTGAAAGTAAACCGACGTTTCGGAGGAACATGAAGCCTCTATTTTCATGTTCAAAGAATAAGTCAAACAAGAAACCATCGTGAAGGAGGTATCAAGCGAAATATGGAAACGGAGGTGATATTTTCCTCCGAAACGTCAGTTGACTTTAAAAGGATTGCACAGCGTTATGTCCTAGAAAAGAGAACCCTTGATAACCACCACTGTGAGAAGGAAGAAATTTGCAAATATTATGATCATTGTGCATTAAGAATTTGATTTAGTGTTGACCTCTCCTGCTTCGTGATATTTGTGAAGTTAGTTCCTATGAGTGTCTCTAGTAGAAAGCGGATAAAGAAAGGTCCATGCACTTAATTATGCACCACGCCAGGAAGATGATGTAAGGGGAAAGCGCACGCTTTCCCAGCCCCGACACTAGACGGATGTGAGTTGTCAGTTTCACACACCGGCTGCTTTGCCCACAAGGGAACAGCATCAAGCCCCATTGTCTAGGATAGTGTTTCTCAACCTCCGGACCGCGGCCTGGTACCGGGCCCTCGTCTTATAATAAAAGAATTTACCGGGCCGCAGTCGGGGACACACGGTAGCGTAGTTGGTTGAGGCACTATGTTACAAGCCGGAAGGACGCGGGTTCGAATCCCAATTAGGTGGATTTTTTCAATTGACCTAATCCTTCAAGCCGCACTTTGGCCCTGGGGTCGACTCAGCCTCTAACAGAAATGAGTACCAGGAATGTTCCTATGGGGGGTAAAAGGCGGCCAGCGTGTAGGGCTGACAACCTCGCCGCCATCTTTGAGTCTATTGTCCAGAAAACGTGAGAGCCTCAACATCTCACAACCCTATGGGCCTCCATGGCCTGTTACAGGGATAGCTTTACCTTTTTTTACCGTGCCACAATCTCAGAAATCTTTGAGAACCAGTGGTCTATGGGGATTGGGGGACCCCAGAGCAGAGTTGGACGATATGGGGAATAGGCAGTCTCTGTCCTTGCCAGGAATCGAAACTCAGTTCCTTCGGCCACCCAGTCTGTAACGTAGTCATTATACTGACTGACCTGTCTATTAGTAGAATACTATGTTCATATTTTAAGAGAAAAATTAAGAGCCCCTCGGCGGCCAGTGTATGACATCAGGTTTTGTGATGTCGGTTAGTTTGACTGCTTGCTAATATTAAAACCACAACAGACTGGTGAGTTTGTTTAATAAACGAGATACAATAACCGAAATTGGGAGAATATAATCAAATGTATAACTAATGAATTTAATTAAAATCCTCTTGTTTCATTACAGCAATGTTTGCAATGAACCGCTAATGAATTAGTCATTCGTCAGGCTCGAACTGGGTTAAGCCTGTACTGGTATGAACTCAAAAACGAATGAAGCCCAACCTAGAATCTTGAACAACGATAGCCCACATGTCACGCGCTAATTAGTGTAGACCCATGGGGAATATATTTTAACCTCAATCGTAACCATTTCCAAATGTAACGGCCGATTTTCGTATTAAAGTTACCTCTTATGACATGTAACACTGTTTACATTGATAGATATTCACCATCATTTCGGAGGAAATTTTTGACTACATTTTCATAAAACCGAGATTAACGGCCGTGGGGATTCGTTCCGCTGACCACGCGACACGCTCTATCTGTTAAAGTTGGCACTAACTTCGCCGACAAGCGGCGGTCGCTCGGTCGGTATAGTTCGCTTGCGGACTAAAACTACGGATATTTTCAGGATCCAAATCATGCATCCTGATGAGTGAAGTAACACGTTTCTCATAAATTATGGTATCTTGTTACCAAACCGTCGGTCCCGATAGCCTAGCGGTCTAAGGCATGTACTGTCTTCACTCACTCGGAAGTTGGGATCGTGGGTTCGAATCCCACTCAGGGCATGGATGTTTAGTTTGTGTGTGTGCGTTTTTCTGTGTTTGTGCACAGGTAGAGGCCTTGCGACGAGCTGATCACCCGCCCAAGGAGTCCTACAGAATGTCTAGTAAACCGAAGTGAAACGCAGTGTTTCATGGAGGAAGGCCAAGGCCCAAATTGGGGCTGTAGCGCCAAAGGAAAAAAAGTTATCAAACCAAGTTTAATTATGGTTTATATAACGACGCTGTCAGTAACTCAGACCGTAGAGCGTTCACTTATATGATGATAATTGACTTGGGAAGGATGTGACGGAAAGTGCTCATGGCCTAATTTGAGTTTTTTTTTCTTGGCACTACAGCCCCAGTGGACCTAGGCCTACCTCCATGAACTTCTCCGTTCACTTCCGTTTTTCTTGATCTTACACATTCGGTAGGACTCCTTGGGCGGGTGATCAGCTCGTCGCAAGGCCTCTACCTGTACACAAACACAGAAAAACGCACACACACAAACTAAACATCCATGCCTTGAGTGGAATTCGAACCCACGATCCCGGTTTCCAAGCGAGCTAAGACAGTACATGCCTTAGACCGTTCGGCTACCGTGACCGGCCCTAATCTGTGTTACTATACCAAATTTTGAATGGAGAGACTGTGTTAAACCACGGGGAACTCAGCGTCATTTACTAGAAACCCATAATCTTAGTAAACACTTCAGTGAGAATATCCAATCTGTCATATCAACATTTTCGGTTTCCTTTACGAAACTGGCAGCTCTGAATCTGAAACATTGTTTAGAGTCGTGTTTATTGAGTTTCAGTAGAATGTAAGTCGAAGTCGGCAACGAAACCATTTACTCTGAATCATATGCATATGAATATTAGTTTTCTGCAGAAAATTATTACAAAAACGACGCTCGGTAAGTGACATGACACGGCAATGAGGTAACATGGCGGAAGGCGCAAGAATTTCCGGCGGTATTTGTTACATTCAATTTTAGAACGTAAGTATACCGTCATTAATGCAACAATAACATTATATAAAAGGCACAAAAATATATTTAATACACTAAAAGTTATTGTTCAATACTTTAAGATGGACCATCATCAGGCAACGTTTTTTGTTATTGGGGGGACCACTGCACTGTACACTTTGTCTTCTGTGCCCTTAGGTACGTCATTGTTTTTGTTGTTGGTTTCTTTCGTAGAATACTTCCATTGTATCTTTTCTGGCGCCTATTTCAGTGTTTTTATGTCGTTTAATTTGTTGTGTATGCTTTTTGTGCTGTTTTCTCTTATACGTTCCCTGTTCCAATCAAGTCAGTACCAAGAGTAGGCCAGAATATGGTCTCCTTGGTAACCGAATTGTCTATAGAATCATTCCATAATTATATATAGTCATTAGATTCATTGTATTTTGTTTGTTAGTATGTTTTCTAGTAGGTTTTCCAAACAGAGTGTAATTTTTGGAGTCACAAATTCATATTAATGTGGAGTAATTATTTTTCTTCACTAGCTCTATAGCCCCAGTGAGCCCTGACCTTTTATTTTTCAGTTTCATCATCATTTTACAGAATGTAGGATTCCTTGGACGTGTGGTCAGCTCGTCGAAAGGCCTCCACCTAAACACAGGACAACACAAACACAGAATAAACAATATGAAGTAGTTACAAATAGTGTATTTGGTAAATTAATCTCTAAACATCACGTGGTCAGATGCAGAATATCGTTGAGTCTTACTGAACGAACTTCGTTGAGGAAAGTCCTTGAAAACCCAGTAGTCGCTCACCTACTCAAGAAATTTCCGGTCCTTTAGGGAAATTAAGGACTTTTCTATCCTGAAGTGTGAGGAAATAGGTCCTTCCGTATCACTTATGTGAACCCACTAGACTCCATGATAGCAGATCCCAGAAAACGTAAAATGAATACTCAGTTCCAGGGAACTTCAGATTTCACTTAAACAAAAATTCATTCAGAATTACTGGATTTTCGGAATTTTCCATCGTGCTGTAATCTAGAAAATAGAGAACAAGCGTTTCGGAAACAGATCCAGTTTTCGAAACGTCATATTTTCTATTTTATAGAATACCGGACGATGGGAAATTGCAGAAAAATAGTACTTCTGGGTGATATACACCGTCGCCAGAACCCTTTAGAATCTAGAAGCTTCTAGTTCCGGCAAGTGAACACATCCTTGAAGCATTTCCAATCGGAATATTTTATGGGTTATAAAATCCCGTGCATGCTAAGTGTCAGCCCATGTCATACGTTTTAATTTATTGATCCTCTGGATAGTTTAATTCTTTTTTAAATACACATACAAAGCAATGGTGAAGGTGATTTGTAGCGGTTACTAAACCAAATATTTCCATGCTACATAAACTTTTAGGAAGTTCAGAACTGTTTGTTTCTATAACATACAATTTTCATTGTTGAGATTAGTGAACAGAACGTGTCCCACCTTATTTTAATAGTTAAAACTAAACATTCATTGTTCTTGAACACTAGAAATTAATATCTTCGTTATACAACAATACAAGGAATAATATACATGTCATGAGTTAAAATTTAAAACATGAGAGACAGAGGGAGGAAGTGAGTTAGAGTGTAGTGGGGGACACTATAAGTAAGGAGATAAAAAATAGTTATCTTCCTCGGATTTTGAAATTTTCCACGCAGTGCCCAGTAGTTCTTCTTGTAGAGGTAATTTCGAGAAAGGGTAAATTTATAGGAAGTGGACTTTGATGTGAACAGAGGAGATGAATTAAGCAGGGGTTTTACTGCATATTTTCGGAATTAATTTTCGATATTAGCGTTGAAAGTACTGTATTAAATTGAAATCTTAATCTGATATTGGGAGGGCTACATTAGTGCGAAATTTTGGTGCTACCATTGGGAGTGCTGCATGTGAAGCGTGTAGTGGAAAGTAAACTTAGTTACAAACTCATATTCACTTTAGGGTCTAAGGAAGAAATGGAAAACCTTGGTCGAATTGGTTGAAGCATAAGTTTGACCTAAATAACAGCTCGAAATCCCGTTATTGCTTCGCAGAAAATTCTGCGTCTCAAACATAAATATTTACCGTTTAATGCTGTGTAGGGAAATTAACACCGCTTATTCTGAGAATTATACGATGCCATATGTTTATGAACTGTTTGAATGTTCAAGCCGTGCGATGTATAATAATCAGTGTGTATGAATAATCAGTATGTATTCTGACGATCATCCGAAACCCATGAATAAACTCTGTGAGGAAAAAATGCAGATCTTTCGGACATGAGAGGAAGTAAAATGTAAAAAAAAAAAGAGTAAAGGTATCCCTGTAACAGGCCACGAAGGCCCATAGGGTTGTGAGATTTTGAGGTTCCCACATTTTCTCTAGACAATCGATTCACAGATGGCGGTAAGGTTGTCAGCCTTACGCCCTGGCCGGTTTTACCCCCATGAATATTCCTGGTACACATTTCTGTTAGATGCTGAATCGAACCCAGGGCCAAAGTGCGGCTGGAAGGATTAGGTACATTTAAAATAATCCACCTCTTCAGGACTCGAAACCGTGACTTTCCACCGTGTAGCATAGTGCCTCAACAAACTACGCTACAGCGTACCCCTATGACAGAAAGTAAGAATATAATTTCTATCGTGTTCCAAGGGGTTGAAGCTGTGTAGAACTATGACAGGCTCAACAGTGTGTCACTGCCGTGAAGTGTGGTGGAGGTACAATTCTAAGTTGGACATATCCACATTGGCCAAAGTGTCTTTATAGCGTTCACAGTGGATGCACGCAATACGGCCGTTTGTAACACTGCGAGACACTTGCCCCCCCCCCTCTGCTTTCTGCCCACCTCTCCAGGTCTTTCAGAATACTCCGCTCTCTATTCAGAAATAACCCTGAGAGATTGCCGACTACAAATGGTGTGTGATTGCATTGAGAAAAAGAAACTCTTTAAAGCCTTTGACTACATGAATAGAGAAATTACACAAAAAAGTCTCATTATAGACCAGATTGCAACTACTTTAACGAAAAAGGATAATTTAGACAACTTTAGAAGAGCATAGAATATACAGTAAATAGGTTACTTTCGTCCTTTCTGTGTTCTGAAACCCAGATGGAAAGTTTCGCGACGAGAGTTTTCATTCAGATTCACGCTTGCACCAAGAAACCCAGAGAAAATTAAAGCAAACTTATTCAACAAACGTAACAGCACGAATATAATAACAGAAAAGCAGAAATAGCACATAATACCCACCGTATAAAGAACACTAATATGTATATCCTGGTGTATATTACAGATAAACAAATATGTGGTTTGACACGAAGACATGGCTTAACATAACCTGAATGAAACATCTAGAAGCGAAGAAAAGCACAGAAGACTCCTTAAACTAACCTTGTACACCTGATGATGACAAGTTAGGCTGAAGTATGTTGTGACAGAAAGCGGAAAGAACAAAACATAGAAACTCTTTAAGGTTCAGGACCTTATATGAAAATATGGTTGTCGCTCAGTTGTTCAAGAAATTCCTGCTTTCATAGGATCAGATGGTTCATTACCATGTCCTCAAAATCCTTCCCGTGAACCTCGTCAAGAACCTCTTTATCCAAACACGCCTGCACACAGTAGTCACATAAAGTATACTCAGTACTAACCTCACACTTTCTCGTGAAATCCATATGCTCTATGAACGTGGTTACATCATACGTCATGTAGGTTATCTTGTGGAAGGGCAGACGTGTATAAGGATGTATGAATTTCCAGTTGGCATATTGAAAATAGGATCTAATAATATTTCCAAGTGTTATATAAGCGTCTGTGTCACTAACGGACGATGATGCTGTATCATTCCCGTAAAAGATGGAGATTTTTCTGTTAAGATTTCACTACCAAATTTATATATCAATTTCTTATGCATATCATACCTGCCATGTATTTCGCCAGTTTCTGCCTCAAATGAAGTTAAAATTATTGCTTAGTAATTTCCTCTTTGGCGCTACAGCCCCAATTTGGGCGTTGGCCCACCTCCATGAAACTCTCCGTTTCACTTCGGTTTACTAGATGCTACACATTTGATAGAAATCCTTGGGAGGGTGATCAGCTAGTCGCAAGGCCTCTAACTGTACACAAAACACAGAAAGAACACACACAAACACAGAAAAACGCACACATATCCATGTCCTGAGTGGGATTCCAACCCACGATCTCGGCTTCCGAGCGAGCGAAGAATGCCTTATACCGCCCCGCTACCGTGACCGGCGATGCTTAGCATACACTGTGATATTTGTTATCCTGCAGTAAGTGAGTGTAAAAGTGAATTAAGTACAAACAAATCACAAAGAACAGATTAAGAATATAAAATCCAAATGTAACATCTGATTCTAAATTTTATGTTTGCGGTATTCTGGGATGTGTCGCCGCGTACTTTGATAATTGAGTACTTACGTTTCAGATTAACTTACTGCCTCGATCTTCAGGGCAGTTCGCTGTCTTGTAACGAAAATGAAGGCAGTATATGCCTCCGAAATGACAGTAAAAGTAAAGCTATCCCTGTAACAGGCCAGGAAAGCCCATAGGGTTGTGAGACGTCGAAGCTCCTACGTTTTCTAGACAATCGGCTCACAGAATTCAGTAAGGTTATCAGCCTTACGCACCGGGCGCCCTTTACACCCCAGAAGTTTCCGGGTACTAATTTCTGTTAGAGGCTGAATCGACCCAAGGGTCATAGTGAAGCTGGAAGGATTAGGTCAATTGAAAAATGGAATTACCTCATCGCGACTCGAACCAGGGACCTTTAGGCTTTTAGCGTAGTGCCTCAACCAACTACAGTACCGTGTGCTCTTCCGAAATTGTAGTGCCTACCATGTTACGCCTGCAGTTAGCAACCCAACTCTCACAAAGTTAATTTTGTTGTGATTAATTAGCAATTACTTAGATTTCATGTAATGTATTTTTTTATGAATCATTGTCGTTGTATATTATATTATGTTGGGTTCCGCTCTGTGTAATCTGCATGTCAGAACGGCTTAAAATTTGGGTAATTTGACGTGGCGTTCCGTAATGTCATTTGCAGGGCAATGTTTGATTGGCCGTTTAGATAACAGGGAAATAAGAATGAAATAACATTCACCACCGATGTTAAGTATGGAATTTGCTTTTTAATGACTGTGGTAGGCTGCTTGCTCCTGGCACCTAACAACCGAGAGAAAGGTCTATTGTATCCTTTGATGAAGCCCGACAGGCTATTGTCAAAATTGCCTATACAAAGAAAGTACAACTTTCTCTCAATCTGTGATTTGTCAGTAGATTAATAATGGTGCAACCATGTGGCTTTTGATGGAGTTTAAGACACGTAACAGTCGTAACGGACCGATCACAGTAGCCGAGCGGTGTAAGGCATGTACTGTCTTCGCTCACTTGGAAACCGGGATCGTGGGTTTGAATCCCACTCAGGGCATGGATGTTTAGTTTGTGTGTGTGCGTTTTTCTGTGTTTGTGTACAGGTACAGGCCTTGCGACGAGCTGATCACCCGCCCAAGGAGTCCTACCGAATGTGTAAGATCTAGAAAAACCGAAGTGAACGGAGAAGTTCATGGAGGTAGGCCTAGGCCGACTGGGGCTATAGTGGCGAGGAAAAAATAAATAGTCGTAACGGGGATTTCCAGAAAATTTGACGCTAATATATTGAGTACTCCAGTTTAAATATGTTTTCAGTTATGTGATTATCATATTGGTTTTATTTTCATCAGTATTGGAGAGTAATATATTTACGAGTATATTAGTTGAAGCCAAAATTTATTAAAAATAACCATGAAAGATAATATATTAATGAAACAGATTGCTTTCAGAAATGCTTCAGAGCTCTACCCTTACTCATTTACCAGCTGTAGTTACCAGTATCGATCTGTGACGTATGAATATGTCGTCGGTTCTGCTGTTACGCCTCTGTGGAGAGTGACTGGAAACAGGACGCTACTTGGCGCTACGAGTCAGTGGCGTAATTATGTGACTGAGTGACTAACCAGTCACCCAGATAGCTATACAAACGAACCGATTAATAAACTAATTAGGAAACCAACCAACCTTCGAAAGAACCAAATTTTGACTGCTGTTTTTTCTTGAATTCATTGGAATATGAATACAATGCACGCTCGATTTCGAAAAGAATTAATTAAATATATGTATGTCTCTTCTAGGAAGAATTGTATTAAATATTGCATATATGTTTTGCTGACATGAATGCTGCACTTCGTTGTGTTAACTATGACCACAATTATTTCCTGAATACGATTTTTTCTACTAAATTAACATTTAGTTTATTTACTATATTTTAATTCTTTCTCTGCCCCCAGTCTGTGTTATGCTAAAACAAAAGTAACAACAGAATATCTCAGATATGTTCTGTAGCGTACGTTTATGCTGCAATGCCAATACATGTTCTAATATGAGAAACAGAAAACAACATAAGACTGAAATACATTTTCTGGGAATAGAAAGTTTCAGAGATAAAACGAGGAATAAAGATAATGGAAAGGAAATGCAAAGAGTCCTCGAAGTACGGAAATATTCATTGCGAAAACGACTGTATTACTACCGTTTATAAAATCATGTAGGATATGAGTGAACAGCATTAAGATTTATGCTACGAAAATTAATTATGTGGCTGTAATTTGGATTTAATTGGTTTAAGGATTTGGGTTTCAACATTGTCGAAATTTCTGATTCTCCAATCATAAAATTTTATTGATAATATGAAAATTAAGTAAATAGGCCTTGAGTTGCGGAGGTGGGTGAAAATGGTTCAGGATCTTGTCCAGTGGCGGGCTTTCGAACTAGTGCTGTCGAACCTTAAGTTTCTACTGCCTGTATATTAGGTTATTACGCGTGAATTATCTAGAATTATATGAGTTAATCTTCAAATTTTAATGTGAATTTTCTGTTTCATAACGTACCTTATTTTATGGTAGGAAAGCTTTAAATTTTTTCCACGAAATCATCTGTCTGTATGTGTTAACATCTATTGTTCCATTATGGAAGTAATTTTATCACGAAATTGGGTAGATTTACCCCATCTCGGACAAACATTTGCATCTGAATTGCGGGGGCTGCTGTGTATATATGTACATCGTGCATGATATGCAGATTTCGTGATAGAAATACACTTATTATTTTTTGTGTGATTTTTCTTGAGGCTGTATGAAGTTATTCTCTTGCGTGAACTCTTTTATTTCTCTGGTATAACGACCAAGTTAACTTTGAGCCCTAAATTACCAGTACCCTGAGCTGTGCAACAACACTAATGTGTTGGCACTCTGTGACTGCTTGCCGACTGTCAGGGAGGGAGGGTGGTGCCACTAGTGAACATGCGAAGGGAGTAGACTATCATGCCGCGTCAATTAAGGCGTTGTATTCATGAAGTAACTCATTAAGTCCTCTTAGTTTGACTTTCAGGAAATTCACGTAATGCATCACGAATATTATTACTAATTTGTTTTGGTTGGTGGACTTTTGATCCTTCAAATGGCAGAAAACCTTGTGTTAGGGTAGCAATTTGCGTTCGTGTCTTGAAATTTATTCGCGGTTTTATAAAACGAAGAAAAAAATGTTTGTGGATTTCTTTTCTCGCATGAATTCTGCGTTTAATTTTTTGAAGTTTGCTCCACATTTGCGCTGTATGAGACAATATTTCTTCTCTTATCGGAACTCAAATGACCCTTAGAGTTTATTTGTTTTTTATTTTTTTTCGTGTTTGGGACTGAGTCCACTTGGTACTGCGGACACTACTGGTCCACTGTACCAGCCCCAGATGATCATGATGATGATGATGATGATGATGATGATGATAATGATGATGAATGTGGAGCATTCGGTGGAATGCGAATTGGTAGTTGAAACTGAAGCAGTCGGAGTACACGTAGCCCAGTGCCACTTTTTCTACCACAAATCCCCTATGGCCTCACCCAGGTTCGAAACCGGGCTGCTGCGGCCGGAAGTCGGCGACTAACAGCCTCAGCTGTGACACGGACAAACTTTTCAGTTCCTTCAGAATCCATAAATTAGCTGACTCAAGCGAAGGAGGTATTCATTAAGTTGACTCAAGCGTCAATGCATAGGGAAGTGCCTGCTTCGAATCGCGTCTGGGGTACCGATTTCACTGATTGACTGTTTCATGGTTTTCCTCAGCACCTTATGGGAAATATCGGTTATAATGTCACAATTCAGGCCGGGACCCCTTCTTTCAAAATGTGAACGTACAAGAGACGTGTTTTGTGGTGTATACCAGTGAACAACATTAATCGGATAGGATTATGATCTTCACAGCTGTGACGCCATGTAGGCTTATGAGTGGACACTGAAACGCAGCCTCCATTTTCAGGATATAGCTGATCAGATGGTGAATGCGGCCGTTTTTACCACCGTAAAGCTTAAAAAATTATATCAGTGACCTGTTTGCTTGTAATGTTTCTTAAGAAGCTAATTTTTTATGGTGAATTGTTAACTCTACCCCCAACTCCCAAGCTGAAGGACCACCCTTTTTCGGGTGTCCGCAACTGCTTATTCAATATATTCGCAGTTACTCTCCACATCTGGAAGCCGTCTCCTCCAGAAGGTGGAAGGAAGGAAAGAAACCACTAAGAAGACCATGACGTAAGTGGGTGAACAATATTAAATTGGATCTTAGAGAGACAGGATGGGATGGTATGGATTGGATTGATTTGTCTCAGGATAGAGACCGGTGTAGGGCTCTTGTGAACACGGTAATGAACCTTCGTGTTCCGTAAAATGCTGGGAAATTCTTGAGTAGATGCAGAATTCGCGGCTCCGCAAGAAAGGCTCAGCCCCGTGAGTGAAGTTGTTGGTTTGCACGATGCGAAAATGTCGTCAGCATTCGGTAAGTTGGCGAAAGCGTTTGGAACTCAGAGTTACAGCCGCCGTCATGGGTACAAATTCTTGAAATTTAAAGCTCTTTCCCATTGAAGCTGACGAGACTGAAGTCTAAAATAGTAGGAAGTATAAACAAGTTTAACGAATCTTAGGATTTAGACTAGGTAATCCTCGTGGTATATAAGAGACCGCTGTTAAAAGTTTGCTTAAATTTGACTGCCTCATCTAGCAGGTAAGAACATATCGACAAAACTTGCTCCGACGTGAGAAAGTTCAGGGAAAGCGACGTGTCATGTCTTCATTTCCTCGAGTTTCGATATATACATACATATTAAGTGGAAAATGTAGTATCGTTACGTTTTTATGGCTTATAAAATTCGCAGGCAGATCTATCCGTTCTTTCCTAGATATGGCTGCCTTTCATGCTACTGACGCCCTATATAAGCCCTGCAGATATACGCTTAAGAGAAGGAATAAAACCCCAAATAAGAAATTAAAGTTTACTTACCTAATTACAGAAATAATGGAGAGTTAAATTACATCCGGATTCTGTTGAGAAAACCAAAGGGAAATAAACAACTAGGAAGACCTATACATAGGTGGGGAGATAATATTAAAACGAATCTTAGAGAGATGGGATGAGGTGGTATGAACTGTAGTGATCTGGCTTAGAATAGAGAGTAGTGGAAGGGTTTCTTTATTACAGTAACGAAATTGGGGTTCTAAAAGGTGTTGGAAAATTCTTTAGTAGCCAAGCGGCTGACGGTCCCTGAAGAAGAGCTCAAATCCCTGGAATTAGTTAGCTCCGAAACCTCTACTACAATTCTTTAACTCGCTGTAACAGTCATGGATACCTGTACATATTGGCAAGAGTACGGAGGAAGTTCGCAGTTATCTCTGGATGTTCTCTCTTAGGTGGGCGGTAGAATCTAGGAAGCAGAATAGTTACATTGTATATGCATCCCTTCCCTTCCCCTGGGCGCTACAGCTCAGGGCGAGCTTTGGCCTCCTGAACAATCTGCCTCCATGCTTCTCTGTTCATATTTCCTGCCCAACCTTTCACTTTCATTCTACGGAGATCGTCATGTACATCCATCCATCTAGTTTCTGAACAATTTAGTTTTAACGGTGCAAGGTTGTTAGCCTCACGCCCAACCCCAAATCTGGTGGACCAGAGTATCCCTCTTCGTCTGGCTCCTACCCCTTGATCTGTCCGGCATGGGTGACCCTACCAGTAGCTACGCTACCACCAGCATAGTTCTCAGGGCCTCAGGAGCACTCCAACCCCACCAGCGCGATAAGGCGGAGTGACCATAGGTAGGATATTATATATGCATTATGTGTTGAAAGCTCGTCCATGTTCTATGCTGAGCCTTTGCTCATAAAATCTTTGAAGTTTATTTATGTTAAGTGTGCATATGTGAGGCGTTAAGGAACAAAAATTAGTATACTCCACTAATATTTATTATGTTCTTGAAGAAGATCACTTCATAAAAACTAATGGTCGCTCTGCTACTCAAGAAATTTTACTTATTAGAGAGCCCAAACTTTTACTAGCGTGTCCATAAGTTACGACCCTTGGGCCCTATCCTGATCAACTCTAATTCAATCCACAACCTCGTATTCTATTTTAGTAACCATTTAACCGGACTCGAACTCCAGCCTTTCTGTCGTCCAGCCCGTAGCAAGTCGTTACACCGACTACGCTCTCTCGGCTTGCAGACCTAATTCAATACATTAATTAATTCGTCCTCCCGCGCAAAGTGGGGGAAATGTTTTTGCGTTGAACAGTACATTATCTCCACTTCTTCATTGCTGCTCGCAGCTCAACTACCCCACTCTCCCCCAGCTTACAGAGACGGAGAGAGAATAACCGAACTGTATAGTTCATAATTATTAAGACAAAACTTATTTTTATTTATTTTCTGCCAACCATTGTTCTCTCAGTTGCGTGTAGTTCTATTTGGACAGTAGGCTTTCATGTTCTTTTGTTGTCTTTTAGCAACATGCGGACATGTTATAAAAAGTTAAAACAGTTCTCCGAATACTCCATTAGTCTGGTTAAAATCGGAGCTACAATTTATAAGTAAAAACAAGAGTACTTTTGGCAACATTGAATTTAGTTCAGAGTAAACACACTCGTTTAAGTGCAGTTGCCGACTTCTAAAATGAGTTTCTGTTCTGTTCCACAGCAACCGTTGCCTAGGGGCAATTAAAGAGCATAGAACCGTTAGAATTCTTGTGGAATCTTGTTAATATGAACGATGCTTCACCGATCGTGCCAAATCATGTCATAAGCGAGACAGGTACACTGAAGAAGTCTCTTTGAAGTTGTTTAAACAAGTGACAACAATGACATCATTAGATAGTCTCAGGTGTGGCGTTATATTCTGAAAGATAGAATAGCAGGCTGCGCCTGGATGTTATGTTGTTGCTGTGCCCCTATTTATAGGTCATATCGACCTGTAAAAAACAGAGGTTTGCTGCTTCTATGTGTACCATAATTCAGTGACAACAGCTGGGTACAGTTCTGTCGCTGCATAGGCAGCAGACAATAGGATCCCGATTATCTGGGATTGATGGGAAGTTAATTTCCCCTCATAATCTCTAAATGGAATATGTAAGTAACTTGTGAATTAGGATTTACAGAAACATATATTTATAAGTGTATTGTACTTAAACTTTATTGGTGGAAATCTGAGTGAGATAACTGGGAATTTTCTTTGCTATTTGTACACATTAAAAGAATCGAATCGAACGAAACATGCTCTAATTTACAACTGCATATTAAAATTCGAAATGTAAAACTCCATTTTGTACTTGTGTTTTTAGGAGCAGTTTAACATGAGGTTTGTTTTTTGACAGAGTGAACACCTATCAATTTTCTGAACAATGGCCCTGGATAATCCACCCCTTAGTCAGATATATACTGTATTTCCTCATATATGAGTATTTATGATATTGGAAATGGTCGTTCTTGTGCAATAAAAATTGGCTGGACCAAAGGGATTTAAAAAAATATTTCATGTCATAGAAAAAAGAAAGATAGAAGGGCGGATAGAAGTGCAAAGAAGACGTAAGAAGATGCTGGATGACCTTGGGGACAGAAGAGGATATTGTCATTTGAAGGAGAAAGCTCTAGATCGCATTAAATGTAGGAATTGTTTTGGAAGAGACTGTGGACCTGTCATCTTGACAGATTACTGATGAATGATGAATGAATGAATAGAAAATAATCAGGTAAGGGAAGGCCTATGTGGCTCTTGGTTGAGAATTGAGGAATAAAATGGCAGCTGAATATGATTATTTAAAAAATTTCTTCAGGTGGCAATGGACAATGTAGTAAGGAAAGAAATGTTGTGGCAGGAAGCGTATTTTATCTTATCAGTGATAAAAATCCTGGAAAGTAGAGCGTTGAGGGAGTGTGGCCATATTAAAGAAAAAGAAATGGAAGAGAGTTAGCCGAGAGATGTTTTGAAATGATAACCACAAAGAAGAATAAGAAAAGGGCGCCACAATTTGAATAAAAAATTAAACTGAATAAAATTCAGAGAGTTTAGAATATACGTCGGGTGAGAAACACTGACGTAGAGAAATGTTGATGAATATTATGAGGATATATAAGAAGAGGACTGGTAAATATATTTGTGAGAAAAGGAATAAAGTTAATTAGAATTAATAAAGTACTAAGCTCTTTACGACAGTTTACAATATGCATTTCCTCTGAAAGTGAAAGAAAGAGCCGTTGAATTTAAACTACAATTCTTTTCTTTTATATAAAAAATTAAAGTAAGGTTTCGTATCTTTCGTGAAGAAGAACGTAATAGAAAGAGTTCTGCCTCTCTTACCAGTTACGTCAACATATTACAGTTTGTATAATATTAAAAAACAAACAAAAGTTAATTACACTCTCTCTAGATGCGAAGAGGCGCAGTCCGGTAAAGAGGTACCGACGTTTCATAGGAAGGTGGAACAATATTCATGTGAGAAAAGTTGGAAACGGCGTGTTCTACCAAACAACAACTATCAGACTACTTGACGTCACATCCCAGAGATATTTGAGAGAACCTGAAATCTCATACAAGGGAAATTACACCAGAAATCCTACCCACTTCAAAGATCAACTCCATTGTAACCAGTGTGTACTCGGCACACCAAGTGAACGCGTACAGCGACGTAGTGCGCGTGCGTCATTCCAGAAGATTCAGCGCCAACTGAGCAAGTGTCAGGGGAGGGGGGACTGAACCTGAGCTGAACTCCAACTGTCTCGACTGTTCTCGACATTAATCTATATGCATCTGCTCACGCTGGTTCTTCGCTTGCGGATTTTCTTCTTTTTTCTTCTACCCTGAAGATGGAGGCGATACGTTCTTCCGAAACATCGGTTAACACAACATCTACTCGACGCCATATTGCAGAAGACTGCTTTCTACTATCTCGACTGAGTTTTCTTCTCGGTTTCCTGCAGTGTTTCCATGGAAATTAGGACATGACCGCATCCTGCCACATCCTTTCCAGTACACTGATCACCAACTATCCTCTCATTCATTCCTGTATAATCTGAGCTTCTAACAACGTTTTGAATAAACAAAAAATAAGTGAATTCTTCTCCGATGCTTATCAACAGTCTGTCATCAATTATTTTTAATGGAGTGTCTTCAATAAATTGCTCTGAGGGAATTTCATTTCGTTTCACGTCTGTTTAAAACAACGTGTATTTTACATGAATCTCGGATGGGAATTTAGCTGTTTTCTCAAGAGCTGTTAATTCTTAAATAAATCATTGCATGAAATAGAGCTTAGAGATCTACATCAATTCAACAATTTTTGTCTTTTCTTCCTTATTTTTGCTGTCTACCGTTCCTTTGCCGATCCCAGTGGCCGCGCGGTCTAAGGCATGAAATATCTTCACCCGATCGAACACTGGAATCGTGGGTTCGAATCTCACTCAAGGCATGTATGTCTGTTTGTGTTAGGCATCGGCCTTGTTATCCCAAGTCCAAGGAGTGCTACTGACTAAGATTAAGAAACTGAGGTGAAAGGAAGCGTTTCCCTGATGACTTATGCCCCATGTGGGAGCAACAGAAGAAGAATAAGAAGAAGACAGTTCTTTTAGAAATTTCTTCAACGTTTCTTTATCTTTCAAATCCCGATGGAATTAATACGAGTATATGGATTCCAATTATAGCGGCATATTCACCACAGACTTGAAATAGAATATATGACATAAACTCCGTCCTAAGTACAACAATTTATTGTAATTCTTTGTGTCTTGCTGTCTTCTACACTACATGTTTCGGCCGTAAACGGACATCATCAGGTGTATACACTCACGTAGCTGCTACTGAAAATTTAAAAAACACTAGTCTTCTCAATTGTTCATTTCGCCGTTGCTAACAGGTTTCGATATATCAGAATCTTCCCCGCTGATATCTGTCTGATATGTACAAAATCTTTGTTAACCTACACAAGTCAATTTGATTTTCATAAACTTAAATCTTCAATTATAATTTTAAAAATTTCTTTAAATTTTTTTTTTTAAATTTTAAAATTTAAAATTCTCAGGGTTACCCGCCCTATGTCTATAGTGTTGCAGCGGCTACTTCTTGTTTTCAGCACTGTTATTCTGTATAGGCTCCTTGTGTACGGCCGCTGCTTATCTTTAATAAAAAAAACAATATAATATTGAAATAGAACTTCCAGCGCCCAAGTCACGATATGTGAACTTTTGCCACACATGTTTCAGTGTGTTATATGGGGCTGTGTTCGTGTCAAGGCATAAGAGCTTCTCACAGCCACAATATTGCTAGAATTGGAATGAGATCAAGGACTGCAAGGCTTTGATTGCTTGGAGTAACACGATGCTAGTATGAAGTTTAATGAAAATCTGTAAATTTCTGATGAAGTTACTAGAAAAACACGCAGAGAAGCTATAAAACATGACGAAATAAGGAAAGTAAGCTAATACCAGCATGGGACGTGTTAAACAAACACAGGAAGAGACGTAGCAAATAAAGCTAATGTTTGTTGGAGACCGGAGCACACGTTCGTTTCAAGTTACAGTCTGTCTTTATAAAAATAGGGACAGTGCCAGAAACAAGACTGTTCCGGTTAGAACTGCAGCTCTGTGTTTATGCGAAGTGAAGGCGGTGAAATATGGAGTGATACATCAGTGTCTTGACCCGACATACCCCACACATTGCATTTTGAGTGGGGAGGGGACGGAAACTATGTGCACGCTTCAAGATCTTCTCTCGTCTGATGGATTCAAGCGAATCAGCCGGTTACAGGCCCGTAACTGGGAACATGGAATGTTCGGAGTTCGTCAGTGCCTTAAAAACTGTATCTGATGTAGTCTGCTAAAGGTATTTAGAATTCGATTTGGAATGTGTGGCGAATGAATTACAGGTATTTTGTATTTTCCATATAATTTGTTACATTATCTATCTATCTACCCACCCATCCATCTATGGCTCTATAGCCCTTTGTTGGCCCCTGATCGCTTCTCCAGTTTTTGAACTTTTAAGGGGCTCATATGCGTACGAGTCTGGCTCGCGAGTCCAGCTCGGAGAGCTTGATTGGGGAGCCGGGCTCGGATTAAGGTGCCCATACACGTATGAATCTGGCTCGCGAGTCCGACTCGGCTCGGGCTCCAATGAGCCANACGTATTTAGAATTCGACTGGAATGTGTGGCGAATGAATTACAGATATTTTGTATTTTCCATATAATTTGTTACATTATCTATCTACCTACCCATCCATCTATGGCTCTATAGCCCTTTGTTGGCCCCTGATCGCTTCTCCAGTTTTTGAACTTTTAAGGGGCTCATATGCGTACGAGTCTGGCTCGCGAGTCCAGCTCGGAGAGCTTGATTGGGGAGCCGGGCTCGGATTAAGGTGCCCATACACGTACGAATCTGGCTAACCAGTCCGGCTCCAATGGCTCCAATGAGCCAAACTCGTCCGTGTGTGGATCGCATAGTTTGGAATCAACTCATGCGTTTATGGTGAAATTAATCCGAGCCCGGCTCCTAAGTCAAGCTCGCCGAGCCGGACTAGCGAGCCAGACCCCTACGTGTATGGGCCCCTTTACACAGACGGTAGGACTCCTTGGACGGGAGTTCAGCCCGTCGTAAGGCAGTTACCTGCACACAGGACTGCACAAATATAGAATAAAGGCACACAGACATCTATGTCTCGAGTGGGATTCCAACCCACGACCCCAGTGTTTGAGCGGGCGAAGATAGCTCATGTCTTAGACCGCGGGGCCACTGTGACCGGCTACACCAGGAACAGCAAGTATACAATATAATTAAGAAATGACCAGGCATTACGAGAAAAGTTTAAATTTGAAACAGGCATTAGAGACGAAATTCAGTATTGTGGATGATGCATTTTAGAAGTTCTGTGCAATATAGTCATAAGTGCTGAAACTTTTCTTGGAGGTGGAGGTTCGTAATTTGGTTTCCTGGATTGTGTATTATGTTAGATATATACCAGATATTTAATTTATGTCCTGAAACTGAATATAACAGGTTCTACCGAATAGATCGTATCTTTCCGCCTATCCAGAAGATGGAGTACCTTTAGAATTGCTTGAAGATGGATACAGCAAGTATCTCCGAAACACTGGTACCTCTATACATATCCTTAAGTTGAAGGACGATTTTTTTTTTCGAAACATTTGTAAATTTCGACCTATCCTGAAGATGGAGGCAGTAGTTCCTTACGAAATGTTGGTACTTTCGTAACAGATTGCACAGACGTTAGCAACGCACCGAAGTTCGTACTCAGACTTCGGAAATGGCGATTTGAAACGACGAACTGCCCACGCGGGGACGTGTGCCGGTCCAGTTTCCTCCGCGGAAACGAGAATAGTTGCAGGAAGTCGGTTCAATTGCGTCCTCTAGATTCTTAGCCCTTTTTGTGTATACAGAGCAGTAAGTGATATATGGACTGGAACAGGGGTGTGAATTAAAGTGTTACACTGCCTCATGCGGCTGTCGCATCTAGAATATAATACAAGAGCGTTACCGCTAGGCCAACCCCCTCGGATTCTATGCAGGAAGAACAACGCAAAAAGCAGGGAAAGTTAAATATGAGTAGATTATTCGCATTTGAGAATCTCACAGAGATAAACAGAGATAATATTATCTCCCGCAGTACGATGCCGCATAGTCCGGTAGAAGTTATCTGACGTTTCGGAGGAACGCACTCCGACTTCGTGTTCCAACCGAAACATTGACGAACTTCTATCGGACTATACGGCATTGCATCCCAGAAAAGTGTGCGCTTGTTTTTCTGTGTGTAGATGGTAGGAACATAGTGGTTTGGGTCTTGGCGAAATGCGGTATATTTTTGTCTCTACAGCCCTTGTGGGCCTTGGCCGCTTTTTCAGTTTGTTAAATCGATACAAAGTCGGTAGGACTCCTTGAATGGGGGACCGGTAAGTCGCAAGGCCGCTACCTAACACAAACACAGAATAAACGGATTTAGACATCCATACATCGAGTTGGATTCGAGCCCACGATCCCAGTGTTGGAGCGGGCGAAGACGGTTGACGCCTTAGACCGCGCGGCCACTGTGATCGGCAGTAGAAATTTATGCAGTGGGATATAGTTGGGCAGGATAGGGCCCAGTGGTAGGTTTTTGTGCCATGCGCCTGTAGGTTATCCCACGACAGAAACCAAACGTAAACTAGCACACTTTTTAACATTTTAATTCCACTTGTTTGCATATGTAAATTTAAAAAAGGAAAGTCCCTGTTCTTAATTAACTAAACACTGCGCCATTAAGACGTGTGAGGGAGTGTAGGTATAGCTCCACCAATATTGACCTCGGCACTGGATGGAGGTGGTTGGACAGCTTCACTCTTTACCAATTCGCCCCCCGTTAGATATTGGATAGGGGGCTGAGTGTGCCCCAGAGCCGGTCTTGACGCTGTGGAGAAGGGAAAAATCTCTCTAGTCCTTACCGGGAAATAAACCCCGGCCGTTCAGCCCGTAGCCAGTTGCTCCCCAGTTCCGGCAGTTCTTCTAAACTAAATCACCCGCGGTGTTAGTCAACAGTTCAGATCTCCTGGGCTGAAAATCACTCGCTTTTGCTTGTAATTGTGGAACACAAGATTTATATATTTTTTTCTAGCTTTATAAACCATAAACTTCCTACAGGCAAGGTAATATTTTTTTCCTTGGCACTACAGCCCCAGTGGACCTAGGCCTACCTCCATGAACTTCTCCGTTCACTTCGGTTTTTCTAGATCTTACACATTCGGTAGGACTCCTTGGGCGGGTGATCAGCTCGTCACAAGGCCTCTACCTGTAGACAACCACAGGAAATCGCACACACACAAACTAAACATCCATGCCCTGTGTGGGATTCGAACCCACGATCCCGGTTTCCAAGCGAGCGAAGACAGTACATGCCTTAGACCCCTCGGCTACCGTGACCGGCGGCAAGATCAATTGAACTATGGAATTTACAAAGGGAAGGCCTTACCAAGAAAGATTACACGGCTATAGTCTGAAACGTCGGTGAAATTCTGTCGGACTAAACGGCATTCTTGTCCAGTTGAAATTACTCTTCAAGGTGCCGTATAGTTTCTTTGAGGCATGAGCTTTGCTTAAACAATATTTGTGTGAACTTCAGGCTACAAGGGACGAAATACTGTACATTTTACCATAGTATTCTCTTTGAATTTTGGACCGCCGTCACGTAGTTGATTGAGACACTATGCTACAAGCCGAAAGGTGGCGGGTTCGATTTCCGGTTAGGTCTTTGCATTTTTCAATTTACCTAATCCTTCCAGCCGCACTATGGCCCTGGGGTACACTCAACCTTTAACAGAAATGAGTACAAGGGTTATTCTTTGGGGTAAAGGGCTGCTGGCGCTTAAGGATGACAACCTCACCGTCATCTATGAGCCGATTGTCTAGAAAATTTGGGAACCTCGACGTCTCACAAACCTATGGGCCTCCACGGCCTGTTACAGGGATAGCTTTATTCCTTTTGAAATGTTATAATGTATATATGTGGAAATTTAGTTGGAGCACATGTTGCCACATTTGTGACGGAAATTATCTTTTCGGGATGAGGGAACAGGTTACAATAAAATTTGCTTGTCTGCTGAGAATTTCCATAGAATATTCGCAATAGCTACCAAATTTTAGTTACATATAAAGTATCAGGAAAATACATTTCCTTATAAAGGCATCTATCATATATCGTCCTCAGTTGTGGTACGATGAGCCTTTTGGGGTACAAATTGATTTATGTATTCTTTAACGCATATAAGCCTACGTATCTCTTCTTTTTTGTATTGAAAGTGAGTCTGCCTTTTGAGCAGAAAATGCCTATGGGCTTTTCACGATAAAATATTGATAGGACAATACGTAATACAGAATATGCAGTGTGGCCTCTCTGTCATATACTGTCACTACGTGTCTCTGTCTCGTCGTTGAGGACAACTCAGGGGTGTCCATAGTATCTCGTGTTAGTGACTAGACTCGGGTTTTGATTGATAATTGAAATTATTGAGAATTTATAACCCGTAACTACAGGTAACTGTAACCGTTTCTCAAGTCCACATACTCTGCACATCAATGCAGGGCTGTACACATAGCCTTCTGTGTTTCACACGTCATTACCTGGTAACGGTTCACAACAATAGAAAATAATCTGCATTCTTACTCTTGTCCTTACAGCCTGGCTACTGCCTCCCAACTCCTCATGGTAGCAACTAACTGTCAGTGTTACATTACGACTGGCGGTTTACAGTCAAAGTCGAAGGTACTTTCTGGCGATTTGCCTCCAAACATTTCGTCTTGGCGCCAAGCCCTTAGGGACTCACAACCAGAGACTGCTTTTCTCTTTTTTTCAACTGAGCCCTTGGAGTCATAGTCCAAATTTGATATCCGCTTTAATAAGAAGATGTGTTTTCTTTTTATTACTATGCCTGACCTCTCGTCAAGTGTACGTATCGCGCATAGAGCATGTTATTGAAATTTCTTCCTTTTGCAAATCCTCTCTCAGTATTACGTATCTTATGCTACAACGGCAGCTTAGTCACTTGAATGGTCGTAAGCTTGACCACCGCCAAGTTTAAGCCTCAGCAACTCAGTGGTGAAATGGTTAGTGAATAATGAGAGAGAAAAGATTCTGAAGGAAGTGCTCTTCACATAATTTCAAGTACTAAGCCAGGATTTATGTGGAGGAACTCAGTATACCACTAAGATCCTAAATTAGGATAGTTGGTATTGTAAGAGATTGATCAACACGTTGCGAGGCAACAGCTCCTTAAACAAGGTCCAACACGCAACAATAGATGAGGCTGTGTTTTCTATGTCGTCTGCATAGAGCGGGGGTGGAACAACGGGGTTATACAACCCGTTTCTAAGCAACGGCTCGGTAAACACACTTCCACATAAGCACTGACGTCAGTAACAATAGATAGAGTGTTTTCCGTGGGGTCTGTGCAGAGTGCAGTAACAAGCTGGAGGAATGAGTCCAGAAGAATTTTTAGTTCCGACGTTTCAGAGTGATTGAAGACGAAATAGCAAGAATACTTCACAGTGATTTGAAATGCTAGTTCTTGTGTTGAGAACTGTCGCCAGAAGAAGACTAGTGGAAACTGAGAATCCTAGTGCATGTGCAACGGTGGACTGTAAAGTGTGTAAATCAGCGACAGCGCTGTACTTAAGTGTGATTAAGAGAGACTGTAATCGAGTGCCAATAGATCCACTCATCCGAACTAGAATCCGTTATTTTTCTCACGCGTACCACCGTACACGTGACAGTATTATCGCCCAGATCTGAACCTGGTACCTGCCTGATACAAACGATTTAGTGCCTAAGATAACTTGCCCAGTTTAAATTTCACAGCAGCGATTGCGAGAGCCGTACACTGTCACTTACGGTGTACATCCTTGGGCAATTTATTCTAGTACGGCTGGAGACGGCATCAAAAGATGTTTTCGTTTCATCACGTTATATCGCCCGTGATTTAAAATTTTGAAGCCTCAAATTTTATTAAATAATATGTAGAGGCTCAGTTTCAATTGAACACACTGCATTTGCTTTACAAAGACCTGACGGTTCGTTCTGAAAATTCTGCTAGGCAATAAATACTATGGCATGAGGTTTTTACAAAATTTTTAACAAGTTAAGCACATTATGCATATACAAACTAATCACTGCCGGTCACGGTAGCCGAGACGTCTAAGGCATGTACTGTCTAAGCTCGCCCGGAAGCCGGGATCGTGGGTTCGGATCTGTTTCCTGTGAGGTACGAACTGAATTCTTATATATTATTCTTATACACTGCCGGTCACGGTAGCCGAGCGGTCTAAGGCATGAACTGTCTTCGCTCGCTCGGAAGCCGGGATCGTGGGTTTGGATATGTTTCCTGTGAGGTACGAACTGAATTCTTATATATTATTCTTATACACTGCCGGTCACGGTAGCTGAGCGGTCTAATGCATGTACTGTCTTCGCTCGCTCGGAAACTAAGATCGTGGGTTTGAATCCCAAATAAGGCATTGATGTTTGATATGTGTATGCGTTTATTCTGTGTTTGTTTTGTCCTGTGTTTAGGTAGAGGCATTGCGACGAGCTGATCGCACCTTCAAGGAGTCTTACAGTCTGTAAAAATGATCATTGAATCTGAGATCTCAGCCCTATGCTCCAAAGTTGGAACTAAGATGAAGGAAAAAAGACTAATCACTATTCTTTGATATGTTAAAGAACAAATTATTTCACTGTATGCGGTTAAGATTTTAATACTTGTATTTTGTATTCGGAAGGTTTATGATTTTAATCCCGGCACGGAAATAGACTCTCCTGAACTCGTAAGTTTTCTCACTTTCGGAGGGAAATAGGGTAGCACATCAGGCTACGGTCGCTTTCTCCCACATCCTATCCAATTCCGCCTCTACCTCCAGGCTACTCCCTGAAGACAGAGAAGGTTCATCTGAACAGTCGGGATCTACCACGCTTATGTGTTACATCCAAAGAAAGCAGTGATATTCGTACTCGACCATTGCAAGATCCTCAAAATTTGCAGTGCCCATAATTATGTAAACGGGAGCCCATACGTCAACATTTTTTTTTTTAATTCGCTTAGTAGGAGGTGGAGTCCAACTGGGTCCACTCGGCATGGCGGCCACTGATTGACCTATTGTAGCCTGCCCCGGGTGATTATGATGATGAAGAATTTGGTGGAACGAAGATTGGCAGGGGAAACCGAAGTACTCGTAGAAAACTCGCCCCAGTGCCACTTTGTCCACCACAAATTCCACTTGACCAGACCCGGGATATCGAACCCGGGCCGCCGCGGTGGGAAGCCAGCGACTAACCGCTTGAGCTATGGCGCGGCCTCTTAAAGTGACAACATGTTTGGTTCTCACGGTGGTAAACATGATAAATGTGGCCTTCAGTGTTGTGACGCCGTGTCGTTTAGAGAAAGCCCACTTGCATACACTGGGTCCTTCCTTGGCTTGTTCTACGAGCCTGAAGATGGTGGAAGTGTGTTCCTCCTAAACCTTCCTGCAGAACTTCACAGGGCTGCAACACAGAAGACAGTACTCCTCAACTGAAGAGCTTGTTTGGACACCCCTTCTGTTTCTGGACTGACAGCTCAAATCGCAGTCCATAAATGTCAGGTCGTTTATAAAGAGGCAAGTGAAAGTTTCTCTTGGCTCACCTGGTGGCCGTTGGCTTTAAAAGAGTGAAATGGTGACATTTAAATTACGGCCAGCCGGGGGGGGGGGCACGATAATGAGAACCGACGCTGAAATGTACCGTGTTCGTTCATGTACGACAAGTTGTACGTTATTTTATATAGAGCCATTGAAGGAGAAAGTTTTACCTGTGTGCCTAAATACTAGTATATATTTTGTGCTTATCAGTCGCACCGCCTTAGGAGGCTTAGTCTCTAGGCGATGAAGGGAACGTACCAGGAATCGGGGTTCTATCTCCTACTATGCCCGAATATTTCCTTTCAGCACAGAGCACAAACCTTTACTGAGTTGCATTCAGCCTTCTATCGGACAGGCACTGAGGCTCTTTGCACGGGGGAGTAAAGCTGATGGAAAGTGAAGCTATCGAAACATTTCGATCTATCGCTTGATTCTTTTTAATTCGCTTGGGGGGGTGGGGTGGAATCCAGCTGGGATCACTCGCCACGTCGGCCACTGATGGGCCTATTGTAGTCTACCCCGGGTGATTAAGATGATGGAGAATTTGGTGGAACGAAGATTGGCAAGGAAAACCGAAGTTCTCGGAGAAAACCCGCCCCAGCGCCACTTCGTCCACCATAAATCCAATTTGAGCAGACCCGAGCTCGAACCAGGGCCGCCGCGGTGGGAAGTCAAGGACTAACGACTTGAGGCATGGTGCGGCCTGTCTAGCGCTAAGCTTAAGTTATACGCATCTAGTTGTATCTCCCATACGGTACTTCGTTAAGCACAGAAACAATTTTACCTCTATTTTTATATTTTATTTACTCTTGTTCTCACCCGATATTTGTGATAAAATTTCACTCAGTTTATTATTTTATTCCTGTAAATTAATGATCCTGCATTTCATAGGTTCGCCTGCTTATTATAATATTCGAAGCCGCTTGATGTATCGGAAGAAGTTCAGACTTATATTTCGGAATATCTATAGTTTTGGGTCTCGAACGGAATATCCACCCTCGTTACTAAGCTTCTTCGTGGAATTTTCCGGCTCTCTTCAAGCAGATGTTGGGAGAATAAAAATAAACTCCGTGGCTTTATTCCGCAAGAGAACTATACCGACCGAGCGACCGCCGCTTGTCGGCGAAGTTAGTGCCAACTTCAGCGGATAGAGGGTGTCGCGTGGTCAGCGCAACGGATCCCCAAGGCCGTTAAGTTCGGTTTTCTAGACCGCGTAGCTTAGAATAGGGAACTATTATTTGCTTCCACACGCGTCATTCCCATCATTCACATGAATTATCCTGTTGCAGATAATGTAAGTCATGAAATCATCTGTCAAACAGTCAACAGTCAATGGTCATTAACATACAAATGAGGATACTGCCACGATGAATTATAGGAAGGGACGTAACAAACATGACATTGAATGATGTGAGTTGTGAGAAATGTGTCATAGCCATAAGGCCAAATTAGTAATCCGTATATATTCACAATTTCTTTTTTTTTTTTTTTTTTCTAATACACATGCCAAATCGAACAAGCTGGCTTAAGCGGTAATACCTCCGATTTGTATTCGGGAGATGTTTCTTTCGAATCTCAGTAAGGGTATCAAGTGTCCTGACTATGGTTTTCTCAGTCGGGTTGGTGCCTCAGATTAGGTTACGACATCTTCCATCCTCATATTTTACTATTTTTTTTTTATTTTTATTTATTTTTAAATTGCAAGTGGGGTTTTTTTCCGGTGGCAGTGGTACTACGATAAGAAACAACACAACACAAATTACACACACCACACTCAAATAAAACACAGCACACAACACGACAAAAGCAATAAAGGACACACTACATAAATAGAATACAATATAAATACGATTTACAACTACAACAGAAACAATTAATGATACATTAATCGTGTCATCATTCTATACTTCATAGCCTGAGCTACTGATAGCGTTGTTAAACAGGTCATAAATAAATTAAATAAACACCCATGCCCAATCCCTTCTCCGGAAATGGTTTGTATGTGGACATGGGTATTTATAAAATAATTATTCACGTTTTATTTATTTACCTGCTCGTTATGGTCCAAATGTTTACCTGCTCATTGAATGCGTTACGTTGAAAGGGCAAAAGGGTAATGGTGTTCCTGTATTTAATCAAGCACGGAATCCCGCAGGCACTAGGGGAGTGTAAGTTAGCTCATGCATTCTTAAAGTGGGCAGTGGTTGCAGCTGAATGGTCAGTTCCATTCCGCCAGCCAGCTTCCTGGCATTAATTTGACAGGAGGCAGGTGACCCTAGAGAAAAGAAATACCAGAAAAGACGAAAGAAAATTGAAGTAAAAAATGTAACGTGTAAGAAATTTTAAATAATATTGTGACCTATATGACCATTGTTAAGCAACGGCTCGGTAAACACTTCCCCGAGGTTACGTTTTCAATAGTAAAAAGACGTCCGTTTTTTGGTAACGGGTCGCTAGACACGTTCCCGCAGCAACGAATAAGCACACAATGACTTTGACTTTGTATTCATTCGTAAGTGAGTCATCATTTGGCATTCGTCATTCATAAGAGAGTTCAGAGTTCACTAGTTTATTTCAGTAGTTCAGTAGTTAAGTTCAGTAGTTGAGTTCAGTAGCTGAGTTCGGTAGTTAAGTTCAGTAGTTGAGTTCGGTAGTTTAGTTCGGTAGTCCAGTTCAGTAGCTGAGTTCAGTACTTCAGTTCAGTAGTTGAGTTCAGTAGTTGAGTTCAGAAGCTGTAAGAGAACTGAGAGAAGGGAACGAGAATGGAGATTGTCCTCGGCGGTAGATTGGTTGTGAGTTGTAATTGGTTGTAATTAAGAGTGACTGTAAAAGAAATGTTAATAAATCCAATCATCTAATACATAACCCGTTATTATTAGTCACGGAACCCAAGACACATGCCAGTAATATTGACATTAGTAAGTATGGGTTACACAGTATAATTAATGGACCATGTTCCATATGAGTTTAAATATTCTTTTTGGTGATATTATTTTGTTCATATCATTGTTTCAGCGCTCAGTTACAGGACCACGAACTGAGTGACCTGTCTGTTTCAGCGCTCAGTTACAGGACCACGAACTGAGTGACCTGTCTGTTTCAGCGCTCAGTTACAGGACCACGAACAGAGTGACCTGTCTGTTTCAGCTCTCAGTTACAGGACCACGAACAGAGACACCTGTCGTAGTTGTTTAACGCACCATTTGTTTTTAATTTTGCTGCATTAAACCGAAACCTTCTGTCCATAAATATGTTTAAATCGAGCCGGGTTGAGCAACGCAACTGACGCTTCTGCGTAGCGTAACCCCCTTCACACACACATACCCACACAGACAAGCAGAACGCAATTACAGAAACACAAAAACAAAATTAAACTAAATTTAAAATCAAAGATAAAGGTAGTTAATTTTAATAATGAAATAATTACAATTAATTGAAAATAATGAACAGTTAAATATTTTGTTATTATTATTTGTAAATGTGAGGTGAGGATCTCCATTTCCGCTATACGAATTGATCATATCCTGATCTGAGTGGGAGTTGCGATGACCGCCTTCACTTTCCACAGAAGAATAAAGAATAATAAACCTCATGATATCACAATCCGGTGTAACGTACGTAAGGGAGTTTGTTTTACTACCTGAACGTGTTTCGGGTCATGTGCGTCATATTTAGAAAGAAAACATTAAAAGAATTTGCTTTAAAATTGCTTTAAATTTGTTTTTTCCGGTCTTCTCAACACGGCGACCGCCTCTGTGGTCTAGTGATCAGAGTTCCTGCCTACGGATCCAGAGGTCCCGGGTTCGATTCCCGGCGCTACCATGTTTTCTTAGAAGTAGTGGGCCTGAAATGAGGTTCACTCAGCCTCATGAGGATAATGGACAAGGAAATAACGGCTCCGGTCTAGAAAACCGAAATTAACGGCCTTGGGTATTTGTTGCGCTGACCACGCGACACCCTCTATCCGCTAAGTTGGCACTAACTTCGCCGGCAAGCGGCGCTCACTCGGTCGGTATAGTTATCTTGCGGACTTATGCCACGGAGTTTGTTCTTGGTCAAAACGGGACTACTGGATTTTTTTACTTTATCCGTCGTCCGGTATTCTAAAGAACACAACGTTTCGAAACTGGATTTATTTCTGTCCTGAGGTGAGGCTCTGAGAGACCCTTACTCTGTTGTCTTGTCTACTGTTATAAAAACACTTTCAATTGCAAAGTTTGTGGCGTGACCGATGCTACAATTCCCTTCTGCTTGTCGTTACGATTTCAGGCCGCGCCATAGCTCAAGCGGTTAGTCGCTGGCTTCTCACCGCGGCGGTCTGGGTTGGATCCCGGGTCTGGTCAAGTGGGATTTGTGGTGGACAAAGTGGCGCTGGGGAAGGTTTTCTCCAAGTACTTCGGTTTCCCCTGCCAATCCTCATTCCACCAATTGCTCCACAATCACCCTCACCTATCATCTGGGGCTGGTACAATAGGCCAGAAGTGGCCGCAGTACAAGGGACTTAGTCCCACCCCACTAGCAATAAAAAATAATACTTATGATTTCTGTTGTAGTAGATGTTACATATTGCTGCCGCTAGCAATTCTGCAACTGTAACTTAGATTTTATTATGCAAACACTTTGACGTAATTATTGTTAGATGAGTAATTATAATGAAGTTTCATACCCGTTTGTTTCTGCTGTGTGTAGTATCCAATGATGTCTCCGATGTCTTGTGGTTGTGTGTGTTTTGTTTGTATCCTGTTTTATGCATTTGTTGGTGCATTCATTTGTGATAGCTACGTCAATTATTTTGTTTTTCTCTTCCCGTCTGCTCTTGTTCAGGTCACTATTAATCTGAGTATAACGGTTAAGAATTAACGTATCAGAATGGAAGCACTGATTATGTAAGATATATTTCTGCCTTCCCCTCTAGATATATTTACCCATAACCAAACGGGTTGCGTCCCACAAGTTAAGAACCAGTCCAACAAACATAGACGGGGGGTGGGGGGGGGAGAGAAGCGGAGATGAAACAAAGGCAATTGAGTGTTTGATGTTGCTTTGTGGACATGGTCATTGCTAAGATTACCTTTTGACCCCAACCTGGTCGCCAGAAAGGATCAGCTGTGGCCAAGACAACCTGGTCTAATAAACTGACAGTGAACCTCTGTTACTCACGTAAAGGGTAGTAGCGTAGTGGGTGGGGATGATGCGTCTGTCACCCTTCAGGATCCCTTGTCTTGGACTGGAACACGTAAACAAAACAAAGTTTGCAGTGATGAGGCTTAGAGCCCTGCAAATCCCAGATAGAACTCTATATGAGACTTCAGTTTCACTTTGATATTTCTCTAATCCGTTTGCGATGTCCGTGGTGTATCTGACATGTCCTGAGCTGGGTCTGCTAATGCCTGCACGTGATCTGTTGTCGCTGTATTGGCCCATGAGTTTTGAGGGTCGCACGATGATGAGAATTTAAGTTGCTTCTGAGCTCATTTCTTGAATATGGAAGCAGTATATTTGTTCGAAACGTTGGTAACCACCTACCTAACCTGCGTAACGGCCCAGAAATTCCACATACAAACTATACTGACAGTATTTCTTATTTTTTATTTTACTGAAAATGGTAGAACTCAAATCAGACATACACTTGTGTAATGAACTTTTTGCTAAAAACGTCTTCCCAGGAACAGTAAACATTTTTAGATATATGTAAGATTTTAAGTTTTCAGAGCGGTGACTATTAAGAACGCTGTCATCTGAGATGTGGAGCCTTCTAGATATTGTGTAAACCGACGTTTCAGAGGAACATACCTCCTCCATCTTCAGGGTATAAAATTCCGCGAACGACGAACCAGCGTCTGCAGCCACTTACGCTGGTTCCTAACTCGCGGATTTTTATACCTTGAAGATGGAGGCGATACTTTCCTCCGAAATGTCGGTCTACACAATATCTACATGGCGCCACATCCAAGAAGACGGCATTCTTCATCTTTAGAGATTTTTAAAACAACGTATCCTTCAATTAGTGGCGATGTCCTAATTCGATATCTTCATTAAATTTAAAGAATTAATTGAAAATCTTATCTACCTGTCGGGTTATCTGTAAATGAATATAGAAACTAAGTACAGATATGCAGTAGTCAGATATTCCGAATGTCTTCCACGTCATTAGAAATTTTATATGTTGAAGTTTAATTTTCTGTACCCTTCTCTTCCTCGATTTTTGAATAAAATTTAAACAGACAAGTATGTTAGAGGTTCCGATAAAATAACAACTGTTAGAGAGAAAACTATACTGGTAACAAAATAAATTAAAGGAGTCTAGGCTTAACCCTATCCAGGAAATTATAAAACATAAAACACTTGTGTGTTAGACCACTCTGCGTCAAACAACAACCTGTAAAAATAATCCAAGAAAAATTTACAAATTATGAACACAAGACAAAAGAAATAAAGGAAATATTGCACAACAGGATTTCCGTAAATATTTCCAGTACATCTCAGAGAATTTTTATACGGGTATCAAGCAAGTTTATATAACAAAATACGGGTACATTCAGTTCCAGAATTAAGTGACATTGACTGCAAATTTTATGACAATCATATCATATAATTTCTATATATTTCATTCACAATTATGGGTTATGTGTAAATTTGTGAACATTTATTATAAATCAGTTGGTAAACCCTTTATTACGTGATCATTATGATAATAATAATAATAATAATAATAATAATAATAATGATATTTCAATCCAATTAAAATAAATTATTTATTTATTTACGTCCTGAGCTTAAGAGCCAGTGGCCAGTTACAGAGTCAGCACAAATACGAAAACAACAGTAATAAGACAACACAGGGAACAACACAAAACCGAAGAAAACTAATCAGTTAAGATAGTTTATATTTAAACCTGAGCTTCTAAAAATATCTGCAGGTTTATGAAGTGCATTAACAGAAGAAACGCATCTAGCCGAATGGCACAATAATTCGGTTCAGTGCTTTATTTATTTTTTTTTCGTGCTGAGCTCAACAGAGAAAAGGTCACTATCAGTCAGCACGTATACAGACAGACAACAACAACAACAACAACAACAACAACAAGACAGCACAGGAGAAAGAAACAGATTTAACAAAAAAAGCAATGAGAAATGAATCAGCTAAGGTTTTCTGCACTCAAATATGAGTTATTAAGGCATCTGTATATTTAAAACTGCATAATGAGGAGCTTCATAACTTGTACTCTTCTCCAAGTATAATTAGAATGATCAAGTCAAGGAGGATGAGGTGGGCAGGGCATGTAGCACGAATAGGGGAAAGGAGGAATACATATAGGATATTGGTGGGAAAGTCAGAAGGAAAGATACCACTGGGAAGACCAAGGCGTAGGTGGGTGGACAATATTAAAATGGATCTTAGAGAGATAGGATGGGATGATATGGATTGGATTGATCTGGCTTAAGATAGGAACCAGTGGAGAGCTCTTGTGAACACGGTAATGAAATCGCTCAGTGGGGGGTGGAGTCCAACTGTGTCCACTCGGCACGGCGGCCACTGATTTGTCTATTGTACCAGCCCCATATG
Source organism: Cryptotermes secundus (assembly GCF_002891405.2). NCBI lineage: Eukaryota > Metazoa > Arthropoda > Insecta > Blattodea > Kalotermitidae > Cryptotermes > Cryptotermes secundus. Next base: position 683,146 of record NW_019739001.1, read on the forward strand.
ATATTTGAAGGTGATTGTGGAGCAATTGATGGAATGAAGATTGGCAGGGGACACCGAAGTACTCGGAGAAAACGTGCCCCAGCGCCACTTTGTCCATCACAAATCCTACTTGACTAGACCCGGGATAGAACCCGGCTCGCCGCGGAGGGAAGCCAGCGACTAACCGCTTGAGCTATGGCGCAGCCCTTCAAACGCAAGTGCAAGTATTAGCCCTACTATTTTCAGTGCATGTGAAAAAAGAGAATCAACATTATGATAACAGTGAAATATAAATCGGTACGCAGACTCAGGTCGTTAATGTAATCTGTTCGCAATAGAAAATAATTTCGAAATCTGTATAGATAGTTTAAAATCTTCGTTTGCTGGTAAAGAATAAATCTAATTTTACTAAAATCAGACTTTATAAAATTTTCTGAACACCATTCATGTACACAATCAATATCTGACTGTGAAATTAAACAATCAGTAGATAAGCGAACTCCGTGGCCTGTAGTCCGTAAGCGAACTCTACCGACAGAACGAGTAGGTAAGCACAGGGTCTTTATATTTTACCTTAATCCAAAGTAGAAATATTAATGTTAAGATGCCCTAAAAGGAAAGAGCTCTTGTGAATACGGTAATGAACCTTCGAGTTCCATGAAATGTTAGGAAGTTCTTGAGTAGCTGCACAAGTATCAGTTCTCAAGAAGTGCTCGGCTCTATGAGTGAATGATACCTTAAATAAATACCATTATTTTAGAACTCATATGTTTGTTCATGTACACATGAGGATATTATTTTGTATTATTTTTTCTCTAGCTTGGATATTCTGGAGTTTAATTATCATTAAATCCTTCCATGCTACCCACGGACGAGCTGACTGCGCATACGAGACATGAAACGTAAATGAAGAATTTTAATAAAGGCAAGTTTTATATTGGCTATGTTTCATACCTCGTTTTGAGATTGATTTATAACTATCTCATGGTTTATAATTTAGTCAAAAGTCGCCAGACTTACACTGCAACAGCCATCCAAAGGCCTGCAATACATTTATATATGTATGCGGCATTCCTTCATTCTTTGAGCGAAAAGAATTTCCTCTTAAAAATTGACACCTGTATTACCTTCTTCGGACCTGAGTTCACGATTATCTCTTTAACATTTACAGACTCTGCAGCTGCCTCACAGAGAACTATATGTATTCGTTGTTTTGAGAAATGGCCGAAATATATTTTGAGAAACGTTGGAAAATTTCGGAGTTATTTAGTGTTAAATTCAAGCGCTATCTCTAGTAATCACTGTACTTGAAAGGGTTAAGCTGGATTAGGACATGAGTCATTCCTTCTTTTATCATAAATTTCAGAAGCCAACGTCATGGGAAAATAAGAATTGCTCCTTTATATTTTCGGAAGACAGAGTTGATATTTCGGTCCTGAATTAAGCTCTCTTGATTGAGAGCTTTTATGGATTATCTCAGTCTCAACATGCAAAAGCAGGGATAGTATCTTAAATTGGGTTATGAATGCTTCCTTCTAATTGATATTCAATTAACTATTTATTAATCATCCTAGTATTCTACAGTATACAGTCTGGGTTAATGGCAGCGGTTTTATATAATTAAACAAGAACTTCTGGGAAGAATTAATTGCCTCCTTATTTTTGGAACGAAATGGACCGTATAGAAAAGAAGGAAATAAAATGGGCTACACATATACGCAGAAAGCATCGTGGTCTCATAAGCCCCTTAACAAGAATTAGACAGACAGACAGCAAGGTGATCTCATAAGCCACTTAACAGAAGTTTACGGGGGATACACAGCCAGATGGACAGACAGACAGATCAAGGTGATTTCATGAGCCGTTTGCAAGCTTTCAGTATTTAGTTCATTCAGTGTAAAAGGGATTCATGTGCTGCAAGAGAAGTTAAAGTAAAATCAGGAATTATAGAAGTTGTTAAAATTAAATTAAAGTAATTTCTTTCTTTAGTATGGTTCATTCCATAGTTCCTTGAGGTATGAGGGTTTACTAATATATTAATTTCTAAATAATTAATTTCCAAGAACGTCCAGTGGACTTTCTTTTGAGAATCGAATAGAACAAACAGTGTATTCAAGAGCATTGCACGAGATAGATTATGATTAATTAAAACTTTTATTGTGAATAATGTTTCATCGGTGACAAGGGCCCAAATGATAATTTACGTCACCGCAAAAACCACTCATCATGAATATAGTCTGTGACGGATTACCTGTCCACCGCATCCGTTATGATTTGTCCTACTTCTGTTATTAAGAATGGTCATATCCTCTTGTTTTGTCATGTGTAACACAGGAAAGCCTGATAAATATCTACATAAATATTACACGAATATATTACATCAATCGTTACACGCCTATATAAAGCTTCTTAACAATGAACTTGATTGAAGATATGAGTACCACGTACTACCAGACGAGAAAGAATATTCAATTAGAGATACAATGCTATCAGTTATTATATGGATGAGAAAAAACAGCTTCCCGGTCCCAAGGAGCGTTTCTTCTGGGCCTGAAGTAATTAATTGTTAAATTTTTCCCTCTGCTTAACTAATTAAGCATTTCACCATGAAGACGTATGGTGGAATGAATGTATAGATCCAGGTATTCTTGACCTCGGCACTAGGTGGAAGTGAGTGGCCAGCTACACGCCTCGAACGCTTTAATACTGCGGAAAGTTCCCCTGGTACCCACTGGGTAGGAGGGTCAGTCTGCCATAGAACCGGTATGGACGACGTGGAGAGGAGAAAAATCTTACCCCTACTGGGATTAGAACTCCGACCCTTCGGCCGTCCAGCCCGTAGCCAATAGTTGTACCGACTGCTCTATCCCGGTTCCTTGCGTGAACATACAGCGTCCTATCGCCTGTAAAAGCTAAAAATTATGTAACGACCTCGACACCGCAAAGGTACAAGAGGAACGGATTAAAGAAGCAAATATTCTTAGGCCGCGCCATTGCTCAAGCGGTTAGTCGCTGTCTTTCCACGGCGGAGGCCCGGGTTCTAGTCGGGGTCTGTTCAAGCGGGATTTGTGGTAGACAAAGTCGCGCTGGGGCAGGTTTTCTCCGAGTACTTCGATTCTCCTTGCCAATCTCCATTCCACCGAATTCTTCATCGTAATAATCACCCGGGGCAGGCACATTAGGCCAATCAGTGGCGACGTGCCGAGTAGACTCCAACCTCCACTATGCGAATTTAAAAAGAAAGTAAATATTCTTCAGCTTTCAGTATATCGCGTAATGGTGTACCATACACTACTAATAATGAACCTAGGTTCAAAATAAGCCAGGTTTAATAATTTTTTTCCCCTTGGCACTACAGCCCCAGTGGGCCTAGGCCTACCTTCATGAACCTCTCCGTTCACTTCGGTTTTTCTAGATCTTACACGTTCGGTAGGTCCCCTTGGGCGGGTGATCAGCTCGTCGCAAGGCCTCTACCTGTACACAAACACAGAAAAACGCACACACACAAACTAAACATCCATGCCCTGAGCGGGATTCGAAACCACGATCCCGCTTTCCAACCGAGCGAAGACAGTACATGCCTTAGACCGCTCGGCTACCGTGACCGGCAGTGCATAAGAATAATATATAAGAATTCAGTTCGTACCTCACAGGAAACAGATCCGAACCCACGATCCCGGTTTCCAAGCGAGCGAAGACAGTGCATGCCTTAGACCGCTCGGCTGCAGTGACCGGCAGGTTTAATAAATTACTAACCCTATTCATGAATATGTCTATTGTGTTTCGATGACTATGATATCCGCTAACCAATTTTGTCTCTTTTTTATGTCACTTTCAATTCGGAAGAAACAGACGTGTACAGTAGCGAACTGCAGTCTGGGAGCAGACTCGAATATGAATGAAGCATTCCCTCAGTGCGGAAGTGACGCAGAGGAGAAGCTGCCACAAACCCGGGCTGTCCTCTGACGCGTACATTACTTGGATGATTATGTTTTATTCATGGACTCGCTACGGTAAGAGGAACCACTTGGCCTAGAAAGACATTGCACAACGAGGATCCATATTGGTTCCATGCCGGTGTGTAAACGTTACCTTTGAAACTTCGCGAAGTTTTTCACTGTCAAGATTTGCTTAAAAGTGAAGGCATTACGTTTCTGTATTGTTTTCTTCAGAAACGTATTAACGCATTGAATGATTCCTTTTTGTTATAGTGTATTTTACTGGCTAATCTCTGTTTCTACTCTTTGAAATCTACTAATACAGTAGAGCGGCCTCCGTAGTCTAGGGGTAACGTTCCAACTTCATGACTCAAGGTAAGCGGGTTCAAACCCGGCGGAGGTCGTGGAATTTTTAAGGGCGAAAAATTCAGGGAACAAGTCCTCCGGGAGGGACTTTAAGCCGTGGGTCCCGTGTCGTAGATTTACGGCACGTAAAAGAACCTCATGTCTCTAGGAGACCTCTGAGCAAAATTTGGCCAAAAGTTTCCCGCCCAAATGAGTTTCCAATGCCTCCGGTAGATGGGGGAAGTACTAGGTACCACTGCCAGAGGAGGGGGGACCTCTCTGACAGAAAGGGACTAACTATTAGATACCACTGCCAGTAGAAGGTTGGAACCTCGCTGGCAGAAAGGGGCTGATAGCAAGCACCAGTACCGGTAGGTTATGGAGACGGTAGAAATTAAAAGGGGGAAGCACAATAGATCAATACTGGTCGCGGTGCGTGGGGAAACCCACCCCCTCAGTACTGAATAACTGAATACAGTAGTCCTGATAACGTAGTCGGTATAGTGATTGGCTACGTGCTGGCCGACCGAGGATTCGGAGTTCAAGTCCCGGTAGGATCAAGAATTTATTCTTCTCCATTTCGTTCTGACCGGCTCTGTGGTCCACCCAATCTCCTATCAAATGGGGACCGGGGGCTCTTTGCTCGGGGATAAAACGGCCGGGGCGTGAAGCTGACCACTCACCTCCAACTAGTCCTGAGTTCAAGAAAATGTGGATTTATACATCCACTTCACCATACGTCTTCATGGCGTAGTGCTTAATTAAGTAAACACAGGGACAGCTTTACCTTTACCTTTTAATAATACGATAGTTCATCTTCATTATACCGCAGATTCTAGTATGCCTCGGCTTTCGTCATGCCCACCAAAAGCTTACATATATTTTGTGCAGCAAAATTTTCTGCGAAATGCTCTAGTTGCAGGAGTAAAGGTTCGGCCACACAGAGCGCTACGTACGCGACGCACGCTACGTACGCTATGTTCGCTATACGAACAGACAAATATCTCCCTTTATTGCCAATGTGACTGGCCACACAGACTTCTGTACGCTACGTACGCTATGTTCCCTATGTTAGCTGCGTCGCAGAGTGTACACAGCGTACGTAGGGGGGTAAAGCGGCATAGCGTAGCTTTCTGTGTGGCCGAACCTTAACTGTATTGCAGTACTCCTTGCTGTACGGTTCCGGTACAGAGAGTATATTCTATAGTGCGTTGTGAAGAGGCTGTATTTTCTGGTTTATCTAAAATCTGGGTTATTTTGCTGAAATAACAAAAATAAATCAGCACCCGCCTTTTGCTTTCATGACAACGATGGTAGGAAATTCCACTGAAATTGCGTAGGCTGAATACCTCTTATAAATTGTCCTGAAACTTTACGTTGACATCCGCTTTATTATGGGAATCTAGTGCATTAACTTTAAGTCCTGCTAGATTATGGACACATTTCTTTAACTGATCTCATTAACACACATTATTTTCACGGCAGATGAGTCATTATTTCTAAGAGCAGTAGGTCCATATCCTGCGTAATATGGGCAGGGTCAGCCTTGATTGCACCTTTATATTCTTTGAACTCTGAAGCTATATAACTTACTGCATGAGGCCGGGTCCTTCTTTGGAAGCTGCCAGTCGTTTAGCTACTCAAGAATTTTCCAATACTTTATGGAACCCAAAAAGAAATCCGTGATTTTAGTCCGCAAGCGAACTATACCGACTGAGCGGCAACCGCTTGAAGGCGAAGTGAGTACCAACTTTAGAGGATAGAGGGTGTGGCGTGGTGAGCGCAAGGAATCTGATAGCTCCGGGAATCGAACCCGGACCTCTGCATCTGTAGCCAGGAACGCTGACTACTAGACCACAGGGGCGGTTCTTTATGGAACCCAAAGGTTTACTATTGTCTTCACAAGGGTTCGCCACTAGTCTCTACCCTAAGCCACATGGATCTAACGCATACCATCCTATCATAATTCTCTAAGCTCCATTTTAATATTAACCTCCCTTACGTTTTGCTCTTCCTAGTGGTGTCTCTCCGTCTAGCTTTTCCACAAAAGCCCTGTAGGCATTCTTTTCTCCCTTCATGCTACATGCCCTGCCTATCCCATTGTCCTTAGCTTGTTCATTCTAATTGTATTTGGCGCAGAGTCAAAGGCCTGAAGCTTCTTCTTGTATGGTTTTCTCCAAGCTCCCGTCACTTTATCTACCTTGGGTACAGATATATTATCTTCAGCAGCCTATCCTGAAACCCCCTTCGTCTCTCTTCTTCCTTCAACATCACAGAATTTAAATTATATTTAAATTCTGCGATAGAGAACTTAAATTCACTTAATGCTGGATTTGAAATTTTCTCGGCACCGACTCTCAAGATTTCCATCTTCTGATATTTGACGCCGTGTAGTCTAGTGTAAGTCATATTAAATCCCATGAAAACCTCAAGTCTCGCGTGATTCATGGTTATTTTATATATTCCAAGCTCTCAGTTCATTCATCATAATTATAATGTAATATGTATGTCCGTTGCTAGGTAACAGCTAGGTAAATAAGTTCCCGCGAAGAAAAATTCTTGGTCAACAACAGGAGAAGAGCTTTTCATTGCTAGTCAACCAGCAATAAACTAATTTCGTCAAGAATAGATGAAGTGTTTTCTATGTGGTCCGTGTCGAGTCTATGTAAGAAGAAATGAAGGCTGTTCGAGAGGATTCGTCAGGAAGACGTCATCCAAGGCACTTCAGTAGTTGATGTGTTAACCTTGAGAGTGTTACAATTGTGTGTGTGTGTGTCATAGATACAGCAATGTTGAAAGTTTAATAAGGAATTATAGTTTTGGCATGTGAAATTATCCAATAAATCGAGTTATCAAAACCGGAACCCAATATGTACGGTCGCGTTAGACGTGGGAATATTCAAGACAGAATGAACACAATGTATGTGAATATGCATCATAGATACAGCAATGTTGAAAGTTTAATAACGAATTATAGTTTTGGCATGTGAAATTATCTAATAAATCGAGTTATCAACATCGGAACCAATATCTACGGTCACGTTAGACGTGGGAATATTCAAGACAGAATGAACACAATGTATGTGAATATGCAGCTCGCATAATGCCAGCGAAAAGAACATTTCAGACTGAGTAACCCAATTTCTATACACCCAGTACCAAAGAGTCCAAAGAGTTCTTGTAATCTCTGGAACGGATATTCATTTCTCGGAATAACCTCCAGGGTTCGCTGGTGGTTTTGAGTTGTCACACACTGTAACAAAAAGGCGACAGTCATTTGGTTTCGTTTCATTTTAAACCTACCACACAACTCTGAGCTCTTCAGATGTTTAATGATTCGAACCCGTATTGATTTAAGCGGGATGTGAAGTTGTTCCTCATTTGTTTCATGAGTGAAGCCTTTGGTCTCCATTCTGGATATTCACTGATGAAGCCATACACATTCAGTGAGCTTTACCAGTTCACATGACTTTTAGCCGGTGATTATTAATTTTTCAAAGCCTGAATTAAATTTGATTAATATCTAAAAATTAGGTTCCTACTTCACAGCACAGTCGGTATAGCGACTGGCTATGAGCTGGACTACCGAGGGGTCGGAGTTCGAGTTCCTGTGGGGTTAAGGATATTCTCTTCTCCACGTCGTCCAGAACGTTTCTGGGGTTCACCCAACCTCATATCTCATGGATACTGGTGGCTCTTTCCCGGGGGTAAAGCGGACGCAGCGTGAAGCTGTGAATTCACCTCAAACTAATGCCGAGGTCAATAAAATGTGTGTTTATACATTCTCTCCCCCATACTCCTTCATGGCGTAGTGCTTAATTAGTTAAGCACAGGGACATTTTTACAGATAACACAGTGACTCTGTATTAAAGAGGCCAAACAAGTATTATCCCATGGGATTTCGTATCCTTTCGACATTGACTATGAAGATATTGTCTTCAGGGATATGATATTCTGTAGTCCGGTTAATGTTTATTGATGTTTCGGAGGAATATTCTGCTTCCATTTTCAGTGAAAAAGTGGCAGAATTTTCCTCTGAAAAGTCGGTAAGTACATATATGCCAGTCGCGTGATATCCCAGAAGATAATCTTCAAGTACTCTCGTACTTCCGACATTCGCCACAAGCATCCACGTCATTATTTCTTGCTCTCACTCGCGAGTCCTCCAATTAAAGTATTGGACGTGAATACATCTTCCTAACCAAGGGCCGTTATTGAAGTTCCATATAAATGATGGCGCATGTTGTAGGCTCCCCATTACCAGGAAGCCATGTTTTTCATGATGAAACGGAAATCAACTGGTTGGTTGATGGTAGGATATCAGAGTTGAAGGAAACTTGTGTTGACTGTCATTATTTCTGTTTGTCGATATTGAGAGGACAAAAGCATTTTAGGATAAAGGCGAATGTTTGGATTGATTATGTTTTCATAGCCTAAATGCATATTTGAATATCCTTTTACAAGCCATTAGTTCAGATTTGCTTTACACAGATAAATGAATCGGCATAAATTGGCCATTTTTTTTACACAAAGCCGTCCATTCAGTTATGGAATAATTTAATTTGAATCTGAATGTTCAGTATTGTGAAGTGATGCGGTAACTGGAGCCTAATGCATTTCAATTTGTAATTTCAGGCTGGAATTCTGATGTTACGAAGTATTCAACACAAACGTTATATTGTCTTATGATTTAATTCAAAGGAAAGAGATTTCCTATTCCAAGATTATGACTTTTTGCAGCCGACCTCTTAAAATTATTTGCAGCATTTAATACCTTGAAACACAAACTTCATGTAATTAATATTTATATATATGGTTCCTACCTCACAGAGAACACAACAACTCCGTCATTAAGAACTTGTAGTTGACGCTCTTTAAGGAATTAATCAATGTTTATTCTAAAAATGACATGAAACATAAATATCTTTTGTAAGCAAAATGCAAATTTATGAATATTGAAAAAGAAGTTGTGCGTAGAGTATCCACTCTGCTTAAGGGGTTGATATGCTCTCATGAGATGGACGGAACATGTAGTATATACATGAGATATATGTATGTAATGAGATGTGAGAAATATGCACAGAAAGTATGCTACTCAGAATGAAACAGATATTTGAAGAAGTAGAAGTAGATGGAGGAAAATGTAACATTATTAATATAATATATTGTAGGACTGTGGAATGCACTGACCTACAGCAGGTTAGGTTCCAGTGGTGTGTGATTCTGAGTAGGGTACCTAGAAGTTTATTGCCTAAATAATAGGAATATCTTGAAGAACTCTGATGCTGGAAGGATTAGGTCAATTGAAAAAAAAATCCATCTCATCGGTACTCGAACCCGCGACTTTCCGGCTTGTAGCATAGTGCCTCAACTAATTACACTATCGCGTGCCCCATCCAAAACTCTATGTACACATTAATTTCCTCATTTTTTCGTAGTCATATTTGGATCCCAACGCGGCGTCCGGTATTTCGCTATCTCGGCATTGTTAGGTGACCCGTGTATATGAAGAAGTAGAGATAATACTAAAATTTTCATAAGTATTTTTCCATCTCATAAATATAGCATATCTAGGTCACCTTGTCCCTCTTTAGTTTCAGGTATTTGCAGTGGTGTATTTCTCCGTCCCTTGTAACGTCCTGCTTTTTATTGTATCTCGGAAGAGGTAAGGTTTTCAGTCCACTGTCACTTGTACAAGTCCATTCTTCATGAATTATTTCCACAGATTTTTCTTTGCTATCATATTTATGTTTATGCCTCTCTTCTGAACACGGAAGTAGAATATCTCGTTAATCAAAGAATTAAATTTATTTTATTTTAATTTAATTTTAAAAAATTGTTCACGAATTAATTTTATTCTTCATTGAATGTCCCTTTATTGAGCGGTGTAGTGGCGCCGCTGTATTGTATATTTGTTTCTTAAGGCCGACACCGTGTCGCCACTGTCACCATATGTTGCGGAATGATCGTCTAGGACGAAGACAGGATATCTTTCTCTCTCTTTGTGAGTTTTTGAGCCTTCCCATTATCCTTAGAGCATAAGATTAATTCCCTGTAATTCCTTATATCCTTTGGGGAGCAAAGTAAATGATGCGATTTGAGGTTTTTATGCGATGAATGTTAGTCCTCGGTCATTAACGAAAGTGGGGCCTCGCATTTTCGGGAATAAATTGTACAAACTTACGTAATTATGAAATTAATAATTTTTACTGTTCATAGAATATATCTGTAGAATTAAAACAGGGAAGCTTGGACATGAGGGACGTCTAGCACGCGTGGTTCATCGATAAATTCTTGGTCTTTAAAATTTTTGTTCTGACAACGTGAAGAGAATAAACGCTTATAAGACTTTGCTATTCTCATGTGAAGGTGGTTTAGGACATATCAACCCTAGCATGTGAGTCCCACAAGGCGACGAAAGGATAGCTGGGTCTGCGGGTATAACTGATCCACACTGTCACTGAAGGACCCAAGGCTAACGACCTTACTCTGTAAGAAAATTATTGTTGTGAAATACATAGATTCAGTTTATTGTAACTATTATCTCATTTCGGGGTCACGCGGTAGCGTAGTTGGTTGAGGCAGTATGCTACAAGCCGGAGGGTCCGGGTTCGAGCCTCAATGAGGTGGAATTTTCATTATGACCCTGGGGTCGGCTCAGCCTCTAACAGAAATGAGTACGATGAATCTTCCTCGGTGGTAAAGGCCGGCCGGAACTTAAGACTGACAAACTTACCGTCATCTGTGAGCCTATTGTCTAGTAAAAATATCGAAACCTCGACGTCTCATAATCCCTTGGGTCTTCACGACTTGTTACAGGGATAGATTTACTTCTTTATCTCATTTCTTAAATTGTTTCAATTTACGTTTAGTTTTGTGTATATATAATAGTGCTCAAATATAGGAGGCAATTTCTCTTGTTAAACACTATAATAAAGGAATTTAATTACTCCTAACTGTAGCTGTGATGATAGTAGTAACAGGCTAATAGTAGCAGTAGTTTTAGTAGTAATAGTATTACTAACTGCTATATTGTTACTTGTACGTATCGGTTTTATTAACAATGTCATGTAGACGGTACATTGACCAATGTTGTAATATGAAAGCAACACAAATCCTCGTCCAATTACTCATTATGAAGCCAAGGTATTAGACAAGTCATCTACTTTATCAATTAAAGTACCTTGTAATACAGAGGGCACATGTGTGTCAACCTGACGTATCATATATTATAAAATCCTCCTACAAATACAGACACCTCACCCCTCGAGTACAGAAACCAGCGACATCTTCAGAGAACAGTTGCAGAAGACGACAAGTACAATTAATTAAGTTGTCAAGTGAGACGCCAATTAAGCTCAGTTCCCCCCCCTCTTTCTCTCTTTCCCCTCTCTCTCTGTCTGCTTTAACAGACAAATATCTTGGGAATATCTTATCCTCACTTCGAAATTTCAGAGGAAAAAACTATATAGTTGAAAACAAAAGGTTAGTATTTTTTTAACACCCACTATGTCGTTATCATTCAAAGAGTTTTGAAATAACAAATAAACTTTTTAGCCAGGAGTTTCGTAACCCAGAGTATAGCACACATATTTCAAACTCTTTGTTGTGTAATTTTCTCCAGCCCTCTCTTATATCTCCGTTCTTTGGAACAAGGAATAGTTCCCAGAATTTGGCTTTCAAATAATTTCAGTCTTTAATGTGGTTTTATTGGGGTGTAAAACTTGGTCTGTTACTCTAGGACAGACATGTCCAACGCGTCGATCGCGGGATGATCTTTGGTCGATCTCATAGGTCTATAAGGAAATTATACGTTAAAAGCATGTAAATCCACTTGTAATGTAATGTGATTATATTCAGATTTTGAAGGGAAAATACGTATTAAAGTAGTCTGTACTTTCAATGTATGTTGCATTTACAAAAATTATCATGTGCCGTGTTATTTTTACCAATATTTTTGCTTAAAGCGAGGTACGACGATAGGAGGGGGTGGTAGATCTCTGGCAGTTTTGACACTAAAAAGTCAGTCAAAATCTGTTTGAAGTTGGACATGCATGGTCTAGGAGAAGACCACGGACTAAAGGCGTTTTGGAAGACCCGTGGAAGATACTGCGTTCTAAGTAACAGGAAGTGAGAAATTTTGCAAAGGAGATTTCTTTATGTGGAATTAATCTGTACTATTTTCAAGAATTAAAAAATTAAGGGGGGATGGTATATAGCATATAGCACGCTATTCCTCTCTAATTAATTGACCAGACGGATTAATAAACTAATTCGACAAAACAGAGTCTTCCTTAATCATATATTTTTGGTTTTCATGGATCATTTGATTGTGAAAATTTAGAATCACTGGTCATATTCTTAACTAAGAGCTATATGACCGTGTTACTTAGTCGGAAGATTTTTACGTAAAGTGTTGATAGCTTTTCAGGACCCCAAAGAATTCTCTACACTTATGAAACTAGAAGACTTTTTACCGATTTTGAAATAGCTAGCTATTGGTGTAAAAGAATTACTTAAGCAAATCTTTGTGTTGTCACCTAAGAGCTTGAATATCTTTTTCTACACTATTTTTTTAATTCTCATTTCAATTTTTCCCCACAATTTGCTTAATCTTGGAGGTATCTGGTCTTGTTACTGCTGCTTAAGTCAGTGTTGGCCTAATTACACTTTTGACTATTGTAATATGGATTTAAATTTGAATTAATAAAATACGCGCCGGTCACGGTAGCCGAGCGGTCTAAGGCATGCACTGTCTTCGCTCGCTCGGAATCCGGGATCGTGGGTTCGAAACCCACTAAGGGCATGGATGTTTGTGTGCGTTTTTCTGTGTTTGTGTACAGGTAGAGGCCTTGCGACGAGCTGATCACTCGCCCAAGGAGTCCACACGTCTGTGTAAGATCCAGAAAAACCGAAGAGAACGGAGTTCATGGAGGTAGGCCTAGGCCCACTGGGGATGTAGTGAAAAGAAAAAAAAAATACGCAGAAAGGCCACTGAATTATCCACAATGTAATTAATTTAAATACGGATAATTTGGTGACCTTTCGTGATAGAGCAGTCGGTATAGTGTCTGGCTACTGGCTGGACAACCAAGGAGTCAGAGTTCGAGTTCCGATAGGGTCAAGAATTTTCTCTTCTCCACGTTGTCCAGACCAGCTCTGGGGCCAAAGCAGCCTCCTATACAATGGATACCGGGGGCTCTTTCCCCGAGGCTAAAGCGGCCAAGGCGCGAAGCTGACCACTCATCTCCAACTAGTGCCAAGGTCAAGAAAATTTGGATCTATACATCCACTCCCCCATACGTCTTCATGTCATAGTGCTCAATTAGTTAAGCACAGGAATAACTTTACCTCTTACCTGGTTGCCTTTCTGCGGGTTTAATAAATGTAAATATAACCGGCAAACAGAGCTTTCGGAGAGGGGCCAAGGCCTGTCCTTAACATTCGGCATTGAAAATATATTTCTATGCAAGGAAGCAACCGAACAGAATATCATTTTTTTTGCACAAAACCCAAGATATTTTCTGCGTAACGCGGATAAATTTCAGTCAAATCCGTCAAATCGTTCAATCTTACATTTTTCTAAACGCCATAGTGACAACTGGAACTCGATTTCTCAGGAAATTCCATAGATGCATTTGGAATGTTGCCAGGGATAGTTGGAGTGTGGGGGTGTTTTTAATGTCTTTTTGTATTTGCCTCTTCTTTATATCTCTGATCGCTCTTTGTTATAATTCTGGTCCAGTTGAAAATACGCTGTCTCGTTGTGTATGTGACCTGGCCTTCACGCAGTAATAATAAGTTGTTTGTGACAGAAAGACGGACTAAATTTTAGTGCCTCGACAAATCGGAGTTCATTTAAAATTTCAACCCTCGTAACAGTGTACATAACATTTTTTTCTCGCATTTGTGTTATAAGGTTCTTTTGATGTCGTCCTTAGCATCCGAGAGAAATGACATCCGTCGTTTAAAGTAAGGCCTTATGAAAAAGCAGTGGCTTATATTTATTGAATTTTAAATAAAAAGCATTCGCGGTTACTCCAAGAATAAATACAAACAAAATTAAGTTTGTGAACAGGCCACGAAGTAAAGTTTAGTGACGAAATCACAAAAAGATGAGAACCAAGCAGCCTACGATTTGAGGTTCTCATGACTGGGTAATGAGGTAGATAGATACAGATGCTTCAATTGGATTTGCTGCCTCCATCTTCAGGGTGTTATTCAAATTTGAAAACGCAAAGAGTATGTTTCTATCAAACTACATAGAGTCACATCAAAACAGACAATAGCATTCAATGAAGAAATTATTTTGAAGGTGTTAGGATTTAGGAACCTAGGAACATCAATGATATATGAAACCGAAAATTTACTCTTAAAGTACCAATGGAATATATATAAAAGGAAAAAAAAAAGGTAAAGCTATCCCTGTACCGGGACGTGAAGGCCTATAGGGTTGTGAGACGTTGAGGGTCCCACATTATCTAGACAATCGGCTCAAAGATGGCGGTAAGGTTGTCAGTCTTACGCGCCGGCCACGCTTTACTCCCCAGGAAAATTATTTATTTAATTCCTGGTACTCCAGTGCCTAGTGCGGCTGGAAGGATTAGGTCAATTGAAAAAATCCAATGACCTCATCGGGACTTGAACCCGCGACTTTCCGGCTTGTAGCATAGCCCCACACCCAACTACGCTACCGTGTGCCTCCATGAAATATATATGTTTTTTTTCCAATGCTTTCATTGTAATTTTATGAATCTAGTTGACTTTAAAGTTCATTTCTTACGTGAAAAATATATCTGCTGTGTAAGATTTGAGGTTTTCACGGTGGCGACTATGAAGAATGCCGTCTTCTGTGATATGGCGCCGTGTAGATATTGTGTTAACCGACGTTACGGAGGGACATAATACCTCCATCTGCACGGTAGAATTTTCAGCCACCTGCTCATTCTAGTTCCTCGGTCGCGGATTTTTCTGCCCTAAAGATAGAAGTGTGTTCCTCCGAAACGCAGGTTCACACAAGATCTACACGGCGCCACATCCCAGAAGACGGCACTTTTCAAAATATTTACCAAATTTTGTTAGAAACCTTGTTTGATGCAACAAAGTTGTATTAGCGAGGAGATTACACACGTGTTGTAAAGTCAGTTTTAACTGCCCACCGTAGATTGGCCCATTATAGAGCTATTTGTGGAGAGAATGATAATCAGGTTTCAGGTTTCATAGAAGTAGAAATTTCTTAATATCAGTTTCTCGAGGCCAACCTTGCCTATTAGAGCTATACATAAACTTAAAATAGGTCATAATTAACTATTTCGTATAATACGTCAGGAAGTAATTATGGTCTGCACGAATTCTGGGCAAAATATTCCGAAATTTAGACGTAAATTTTTTCGAGATGATAGTCGATATATTCCTCGAGACTCTGAACCTAACGCTCAACTTTTTTGCTGAGAAATATTTGAGCACTTTTTATCACTGACCCTCTACAAATACCGACTAATTCAGATCTGAAGATTCAATGCTTTTTCCGAGATATCTTATGCACGTTCTACGTGCTCTAAAGGCTTACATAGGGGTTATTTGATGTACTTTGAAGGGGCGAAAACGCTAGAGTTGAAAGTTCGTGTGACTCATAATAACCTAGGGATATTCTAATCGCAACGTAGTTCGTTCCGCGTGTTGTGGGCCGTGTATCGCAGTTGGGGAACCTGTATGCTTAATTCAGCTCTCTCTAGAAGTTTGTGACACACAACGACGTCATTTCCAACACCTGCTTCGAAGCAAGCCCTACGCCAAGTGGCGTCCTCAGAACGACTCAAGAAGCTTATAATAGTGCAGAATTGGGCCGTTCGTATATAACACCATTTTGGCTCTCAGAATTCTGCGTAGAGCTCGGCTTAATGAGTTGTTCTCTCGGCCTGATTTTGCCATTGAATCAACGAGGAGCGCACAGGAGAGACTTGTAGCACGCATGGAATATGTAAGCAATACGAACACTATAAATTTCTTCATTTATGTGCTTAATTTAATAATGCCGTCAGTTAACAAGTCTGTAAGCTTATAGTGTCAAATAATTTGATGATTAGTCAACGGTGAATTGGAAAGTATGTGGAAGGAATAGGGAGGGGAAAAATTTGAGGTACTATATCGATGTTTACCTCGAGGGACTCAGGATAAACCATAAGAAATATATAAGGGTAGTCTGTATCCTGACCAAGACAATAATATTGTCGCTTATATATCCGTGGCTGGGCAGAGACCTTGTAGGGGACAAGGACTACGGCCGTTGCTAAGTAACGGTCGGTAAACACGTCAACAATACCCGGGCTATCGCTAGGCACCTGCTTGGTAAACGGATTCCCGCGGTGAGAAGCCAGCGTCTAACCGCTTGAGCTATGGCGCGGCCTAGCTTATGCAGTTAGTTGCTTTGTCAAGCTATCTAGTCACGTACTAAGACTTAGATATTTGGTTTGTGGTGGCGAGTTTGTTACTTATTAACTCATTTCCTTAGGGATTATTTCATCAGTTAAATTGTTTTCGAAGCACATTAAGGCCGTATAAGGAAACACTGCCGAGACACGAATTTTCACATCAATTTCAACAACTTCCTTTAACTTCCTTCAGGTCATGTGACATATTGTTCCCAATCTTCCTTCCGTTTTATAATTTTCTTCGTAGCTCTGTCTTCTTTGTGAACCGTTTTACTTTGATGATTGAATAACAAATACGATACTGAACCATAATATTTTGTTTTCAGCGTTAATGAACATTTCATTGGAGACCGATAAGGCGTTTAAGTACAGGAACCTCGCTGTTGGTGTTTGTTTGTATGTTATTCTCTGTATCACGTACACTGTATAGCGTTTTATCATTGGCCCTCATATAAAGGGGATATTACAATTAATTTGTTTTCTCTTCAAAGGAATCTGATTAACGAAATTTGGTTAATATTAATCCAGTACTCTTTCTTGTAAAGACTAAAAAAGGTAACGTTTTCCCTGTGCTTAACTAATTAAGTACTAAGCTATGAAGGCGTATGGGGGAATGGATGTACAGAGCCACATTTTATTGAACTCGGCACCAGCTGGAAGTGAGTGGTCAGCTTCAGGCCCCTGCCGCTTTAGCCCCCGAGGAAATAGCTTCCGGTACCATTGAATAGGAGGCTGGGTGGACTCCAGTGCCGGTGTGAACGGTATGGAGAAGAGAACATTTTTGACCCTACCAGAACTCGAACTCCGACCCCTCGGTCGTCCACTCCGTAGGCAGTCGCTATACTGACTGCCCTACTCCGGTCTTTCTTTTTTGTAATTTCATAAAATTTCTAAAACTAATTCAAGTACGAGAAATTTGATTCACAAAGTGACGATCTTGATTTATATCAGGCAGTGGTCTTTTTTTCCGAAACCTGCTTGGGGCACCGGATATCCGGATTGAGGATTTCAATGGTTCTCAGATCCCCCAGGTAAATGCCAAGAAAGTGACTCAAATTAGGCCATAACAGCTTCTAGTAACACACCTTCCTGTCCACTATTCACTAGTCGGTCTTCTGGTCAACTGATCGTCATTAGAGGGCTTAGTGATTCAATCTTTTGTTTTCATTATTTTTCAGGATTTATACGAATTTAGTCCCTTGGGGCAAAGGGCTACGTATCAATCATCAGAATGAGTTAAAATCTCAACAGAAATAAGGGAAAGAAGTCCCTTTTTTCTTTCTTTTAATGTTTTAAGAATTGTGTCTTCCTTTTTTCTCTGTTCCATGATCTGTAGAAATAGAATAATTAAGAACTAAGGCGACGACAGTCTGAGCTACTGACAGCGTCAGTATATATACCACAAATGAAACAGGAAATATCAGTGCCAAATGGCGGTCTTCCGGCATGTGACATCGTTCGGTCTGCTCTATGATTACCAGCATTCTTTAGGAACCTGCTGCCTTCATATTAAAACTGAAGCGTATCCTGAAAATGGAAGTAGAAAATTCTTCCGAAACGTTCGTAAAACTCTACGACACCACATTGTTTCACGTCTCTAAAGACTGGTTTCGTAATATGCACATACCGTAAGAAAATAAAACCGTTCTCATTAAAATGTTGTCACGTGTCTGGGCTCCCGTGACTAATAATAGCGAGTTCTGTATTTGATGATTGGATTCATTAACACCTTCTTTACAATTACAACCAATTAATACAGCTCAAATTATCGACTATCTAAGACTCGCTCCATTCCTTACTGGACTACGAGTGTCTTCTCTTCTGCTGCGACTGACTTGGTTCTGATTTACGAATCGGTCCCTTCTTCAGCTTCCGCTGTCCGCAGGTTAACACTCCACAGCTGAACCCTCTTACGAGTGATTCGTTCTTCTCTGCAAGGCTCATTATATATAGTCCATCGGCAACAGTGGAGAACGTTTCTTGCCCTGTCTGTTGTCACGGAAACCTGCTTACCAAACCGTTGCCAGACAGTGGATTTCCGCGTCTGATCGTGTATGTTTGACAAGCCATTGGTTATCAATGGACTTCCGCTCTGGTTCCACTATTCCGGCTTTCAGGCGTCATGTCACAATATTATGTACCTGTAAAATTCAGTTCGTACCTCCAAGGAAACGCGTTACTCCTCCCTTACAGAGATCAGCCAATTACTGCAGTCAAGGGATATAATTTCTGTTTATTTCAAGAGGTATACAAAATACAAATAAATGCTCTCTGTGAGGAAAAATCATACAGAATTATTTTCGTTTAAAATATATGGTGTGTTTACTTAGCATTGTAATTAAAGGGATTAAAATTTATATTCGCAAATTACTTGTCAAAGTTGTCCAGAAATGCGGTAATCGCTTTTGTGCATAGTTTTCCAGATGCATGTTGGATAAATCCAGTTTATGCAATATGACACGTGGCTGGCACGAAGTGGTGCTGAATACCATGTCTGTCTGAATGACTACCCCTCAGGGGAAATGAAATAGTTATCGGAAGAGGCGCCAGTTCGTGTAGGGGAGTGGAGGGCAATTATAAATTTGCCTAATACAAATAATAATAATAATAATAATAATAATAAGTAGTTTTCTGTTCTGTGACTATTATAAAATAAGCCCAACTTTTAATTTATATAAATTAACATATATATTATTATGTTCTTCCTTTTTTGTACGTCGCAATTAGGTCAAGCGGTAAAGAACGTGATTTGTATTGGAGAGGTACAGGGTTCTAATCTCGGCTGGGACACCGACTCTTCTGGTTAATCACTTTGCTCTATATTCACTCTTATTTTTCAGTTTTGTATATGGTTCACGTCTTATCAAAGGAAGGTAGGCGGTTATCTCTCCCCAGAATTTATTGTCAAAATACTAGGGGGATACACAGACGAAGAGACAGACACTAAGACAGAAAAGTGATCTTTTAAGCCTCCTTTTATTTTTTGAAACAAGGACAGTAAACTAAAAATCATACCAAAACAAAAACAAACTCCGTGGCCTTTAGTCCCTCAAGCAAACTATACCGACCGAGCGACCATGGTTTGTCGGCGAAGTTAGTGCCAACTTTAGCGGATAGAGGGCATCGTGACCCCACGGGCCTTTAAACTCGGTTTGCTATTTCCTTGAAATAGCTTCTCAGTTATCTTCGTGAGGCTAAGTGGACCCTTTTCAGACCTACCATTTCTCAGAAATTCTTGAAGGGCCGGGAATCGAAACCTGAACCTCTGGATCTGTAGCCAGGAATTCTGACCACTAGAATACAGAGGCAGTCCTAAAATCATACGAAAAACAAGAATACAGGAAGAAAACGAAAACTCTAAGTTTCAAGCTCGGTGATCCGCACAGTAGCCACGATTATACAAAGTTCTAAAATTTAAGGCGAAAATCGGGTTAATATTATTCTTCTCAAGCGAGCTCTAAGGAGGGAGACTAGTTGAGAATGTCTCTACATAAATTACTGTGAAATTCTCTGCTGGAAGCAATGCCAACCCTTGTCTCGCGAGACTGGCAACCAACGTGTCAAGTGTCACGGGAAATAATGTACGAGTAAAACCATTCGTCTTGAAGGCTATAAACTTCCACAGCAGCTGAAAGGTACTTCAGAACAGCATTGACGTAAGGTGAATTTCTGCCAGGTTCATAAGCAGGGCAGGGTTTAACGTATGAAAACCAATAAAACTGATTGTGGGCCCTCAGTGGAGGGACATCATTGTGTACTTTAAATATTGTCAAAGCCTTTAAATCAATTTACCTAATCCTTCCAGCCGCACTATGGCCCCGGAGTCGACTCAACCCCTAACAGAAATGAGTACCAGGAATATTCTTGGGGGTAAAGGGCGACCGACTCATAAGGCTGACAACCTTACCGCCATCTATGAGCCGATTGTCTAGAAAATTTAGGAACCTCAACATCTCGCAGCCCTATGGGCCTTTACTGCTTTACAAAGCATTTAAATACAACATTTCTTTATTACCGCCTTCTGGGATCTGACGCCACATAAATTGGTAGATAGATTGATAATACGCGGTAGAGTCATTAAGCTCGTGGAATGTGGTTTTATCGCATCATATTACAAGGTATTCACATACACTTACACAGATCCACATCGGCCCTCAAAACAGTTGCCGTTGGCCGCTATGCAAGTCTGCCAACGTTGATACAGCTGCCGAAAACATTGCTGAAACATATTGGCAGGAAATTCCCGTACGGCGTCTCTTGTGGCAATGACGACCTCCTCAGACGACTGAAATCTACGACCACGTAGCTTTGCTTTCACGCGGTGAAAGAGAAAGAAATCGCAGGGTACGAGATCAGGTGAGTACGGAGTGGTACGGAGGGTGTGGCAAAACGGTGACCTATTGCCTTGCCAGTTCCTCTTGGACAAGAACAGAGCGATGTGCAAGGGCGTTGTCGTGTAGCAACAGCCAATTCTTCCTACGCCAAACGTTTCGCTAGGAGATTTGCCTAGTTTTTGGCAGAACTTGATGTTTGCCCGCTCTTCAAACTGCCACATTTCCGTTTTGCGCCACTTGCATTTAACTGCAGTTCACAATAGAAGTCGTAGTTCTACTTACACTGTTTGCACAAAACTGCCTCTTGCTGTGACGAGAGATGAACCGACAGGGCATCATATAGTGCCTCAACCTATCCGCTGAAGTGCACTGCAACGACGCTTTGCGGCCATTCCACGAACTTATTGGCTGTGGTGGTAGATACCCGGTTGGACATATTCATTAATTCCTTCGCATAATTTATTTTGTTACGCGTAGAATAAGATCCTTGATACCCATGACATCTGTAACAGTTTGACTTAATTCAGAAGGGCCATTAGCACAGAGTAGTGTAAGTATGAGAATTATAACTCTAAGGATAATAACGTAGAAGAAATTGATGTTGCAGTATTAATATTCCGCGTCTTGTTACTCGCTACGGTTGTAGTTCAAAGTAGCAATTAATATGAAGAATGGAAGTGATAACTCTATGAAATTTTGTACGGATTAATTTAAATGGCGGACGTTTGTCACTCCACCTTCGTCTGTGAATTTAAACGTAACCTTTGGACTGACTGCCATTGCACATAACATGAGGAAATTCTTTAAATGTACTACGACCCAGAACGGCATGTAATTTTGTGAATTGCGAATTTGTGCCTCTAAATGTTTGGGATCCATGTAAAAGCGACGAGACTAATTCTTAAATGCAGAGTGGTAATTATGTGTAGCACAGGCTTAAAAATGTTAACAGTCACAATTTGACTGCTTATGTATTTGATGAAAGCAGTCTTCTGGGATATGGCGCCGTGTAGATATTGTGTTAACCGATGTTTCGGAGGAACGTATCGCCTCCATCTTCAAGGTAGAAGAAAAGAAATCCGCGATGGAACCAGCATGATGAGCTGCAACAGTCTGCTCACGCTGGTTCGTTCGCGGATTTCTTCTTGTCTTTTACCGTAAAGATGGAAGCGGTACGTTCCTCCGAAACGTCGGTTAACACTATTTACACGACGCCCCATCCAAGAAGACGGCATTCATCATAGTCGCCGCCGTGAAAACCTCAAATCTTACATGCCTATGTATTTGTTTCATATGATTCTCTGAATAAACAGTGATTATTTCCTTAATGAGAATTAATCAAATAACCTGCAATATAGAAATGACATGATTTTTGTTTTGTCGGAGCTAACGTTTAGGCGTCTATTGCTTAATGAGGAGAAAAGGTAAATCTATCCCTGTAACAGGCCGTGGAGGCCCATAGGATTGTGAGATTTTGAGGCTCCCACATTTTCTAGACACTCGGCTCATAGATTGCGGTAAGCTTGTCACCCTTACGCGCCGGCCACACTCTACCCCCCAGGAACGATTAGGTCAATTGAAGAAATCCACCTCATCGGGACTCGAATCCGTGACCTTCCGGCTTGTAGCACAGTGACTCAACCTACTACGCTACCACGTGCCCTCTTTGCTTGATACGGAGAAGATATATTTTGGAGGTTATGTCTGTCAGTTTGTGACCTAGTACTGGCGCAGGACGTTAAAATTTGACATTGAAGACTTATGATTGTAGTAAATGTTGTTCGATAATTCCAATTTTCAGCCACATTGGGAGGCCCTGGCAAGAAAATTGGCTGAGTCAAACATTTTAGGCAAAAGAGTTACAAAAACATATTGAGGAGGAAATGGTATGAGAATTATTCTTTCATTGCAGTAGAAAGTTCTAGAAGTAAAATCGGAATATTAGGGAAGTATGTCTAGGTACCACAGTTTCGAACATGTAGATCCATTTGACATCACACAGTCCTGTTTCCTTTTCTTTTACCCACTTTTTCAGTTTTGTTTACGCAGGAGGCTTTGTCTGTTATTGGAAGTTGGAGGCAGCAGTTGCCTTCTGAGTGTTACTAACTTCCTACTAAACACATTCTCTGAAAATTCTGCTTTTCAAGTTCAGAGCACCGAGTTTCACTGTGAGACCAAGGCGAAAGTGAAGTTTTACTGTACAATCAAGGGATATGTGAAGTTCGATTCCGAGACCAAAGGAAGCGCAAGTGAAGTTTCATTCTGAGACCAAGGGTTACATCGACTAAGAAAGATACAGAAACGCCGATGTATGACATGTATAAGGCTCTTTTCCTCCTTCTTCGGCCGATAGAAGAATTTTGGCGTGATCCACTTCGAGACTGAAGAAACCGGATAAATTCGTTCAGTATTTCGCACAATTTCCCCTGAGCCAATGACTAGCGTCTTTCAGGGTAACATCAATGCAAGGGGCTGCCATCTTCGGGTAGTGTTACCCATCCAATCAGTGCACTGTTAACCCGCCGTGAGGACTGCCTCCTCTCGTCACTCCGCCACTTAAACTACGAGGATGATGATGTTTAAATGAACTATGAAAACACGTTTTCAAAAGCATTAATAGAGGAATACATCAAGTCAAATGATTTTCCCGAACATTACGTCAGTTGTGTTCAATGCTTGTAAACAAAAATGATGGTCACTCATGGGGCGCCTGACCTCAGCAGTCACCAGAGAGGGCCTAAACTAACTTTCTCTCCTGACGTAGAACTAGAGTGAAGTGTGCGGCAACCGCAGCAACCGGTTAAGAACCCCTCCCCCCCAATGCATATTGAGTATGTTTTGTGGACTGTGTTACCTAAGTGCAGCAAAGTAACCATAAGTGGGAGTAAAGTGACGTCTGAAACATTGGAGCACTGTATCGTACATGAACTAGTGTACGTTTCTTTGTGTAATGGTTCCACACTCTTAAAGGCCGATGTACTGCACTATCCTTTATTCTAAGTTGTATGTGGATCTGGCTAACGGAAAACTTAACGTTACGTAACTATAAGAACATAATTTATTATTTTGGTGGTGTATGCCATAAACTGAAGTGTATTAAATGGAGCCCAAAAAGGTGTCAAATTTTTATACGTTATACATTATACTATGCCTGTTAATGGTGTACATACTTATAAATAAATAACTCTGTGATGAAGGGTGTTATTTAAAAGCTGATTGTTTCTCTTCTGGTCAGAAAATCCACAGATTTTTATATTATCTGAAGGCCAAATACTTTGTTCATAAACTCTTTCCATTGAACCACATATAAAGTTAGTGTTCAACATCTTAGCACAATATTTGTCTAGGATTGATTTGAATATTATCATCCAGTCTGTGCCTAATTTCTCCAAATTCTTCCTTGATACTTTTCGGCTAATATCTGGTATGATATTCTCGTTCTCCACAAGAATGGTATATGTAGCATTCATTTAATTACCACAATAACAAGAGCAGAAGTCAATTTAAATGATTTTGTTCCTTTTCTAGTTACAAATTCCACCCCCACGTTACTGCTCTTTCCAGGTTCTAAATATCTTCTCAAGTGTCATCAATTTACAGTATTCAGTTATGGGTATTGTCTGCCCTTCATGACTCACTCATGCAGCTGAGCCTTTCCTGAAGAGCCGCCAATTCTGCGGCTACTCAAGAATTTCTCATCATTTTATGGAACCCGAAGGTTCATTACCGTGTTCACAAGAGCCCTCCACTCCACTCTTGAGCCAGACAAATCCCATCCATACCATCCCATCCTATCCCTCTGAGATCCATTTAATATTGTTCACCCACATACGCCTTGGTCTTCCCAGTGGTATCTTTCCATCTGACTTTCCCACCAACATCCTATACATATTCCTCTTCTTCCTCATTCATGCTACATGCCTGTCCATTTAATCCTCCTTGTTTTGATCATTCTAATTATAATCTGGCCGGTCACGGTAGCCGAGCGGTCTAAGGCATGTACTGTCTTCGCTCGCTTGGAAACCGTGATCGTGGGTTCGAATCCCACTCAGGGCATGGATCTTTAGTTTGTCTGTGCGTTTTTCTGTGTTTGTGTACAGTAGAGGCCTTGCGACGAGCTGATCATCCACCCAAGGAGTTCTACCGAATGTGTAAGATCTAGAAAAGCCGAAGTGAACGGAGAAGTTCATGGAGGTGGGCCTAGGTCCACTGGGGCTGTAGTGCCAAGGGAAAAGAAAAAAAAATGTTAGCAATCGTTCCATTAATGCATTCAGGATTATGTGTGAATATCGTACTTAACTGCATTCGCAATATCTCTGGAATATGGATTTTGTTATATGTGACGGAATTTGTAATCCAGATGGGTTGAATAATTGGATATTAATCCAGTTACTTAATTCGAGTTTCGTTCTGCCATTGCGTCGTTGAATTCCTCAATTAATTTCGGATGAAGCCATTAGTTTGCCATTCTAATCACTGCATCCTGTTATACAGGAATCGCAGTTAAATAAACTGATGAATTATTTCCACCTAAAATCGGAAGTAATTCTTAGTAATTACATAAGGTAATCACATGACGCATTTTATCGGATGAGCACTGAAACCCATTCGGGCGGTGAGCTGTGTCAGCGTTGAGTTCAGTTTTGTTTAAAATGGACGCGGCTGATTTCCCAAGAGAATTTTTATTTCATTTACTCGCCACGAAAATTGGAGGCCTTTTCTTTTATCGAACGTGTTTTTCACTATCGCTACTGGCGGTGGAGATTATAAATCAAAATTTAAACCGTAGTAAAACCGACAGAAGATTGGATTTGAGGCAATACTTGAAACCACTCGATTCTGAATCCCTCACTTTAACGTCTTCAGTCTTAAGGCCAAAAAAGAAGCAATCCATAAAACTTCTATCTTATATATGGGAATGGAACATGAACTGGATTGGGGATATAAAGGAAGGACATGCTGATGTTAATATTTGAACCCCCCCCCCAAAAAAGTTAACAAACAGAATGTGGAAGAAATTACACATCCAGGAACTTGACAAATTTTACATTTTATTCACATATTGGATGAGGTGGGCAGGGCATGTAGCACGAATGGGTGAAAGAGGAATGCATATAGGATATTGGTAGGAAAGCCAAAAGGAAAAATACCACTGGGAAGACCAAGGCGCAGATGGGTGAACAATATTAAAATGGATCTTAGAGAGATGGGATGAGACGGTATGCATTGGATTGAACTGGCTCAGAATAAGGACCAGTGGATGGCTCTTGTGAACACGGTAATGAACTTCCGGGTTCCATTAAATGCTGGGAAATTCTTGAGTAGTTCCAGAAATGGCGGCTTCTCAAGAAGGGCTCAGTTCCATGGGTAAGTAAGTAAGTAAGTATTTCTTTTTTCCTTGGCACTACAGCCCCAGTGGGCCTATGCCTACCTCCATGAACTCCGTTCACTTCGGTTTTTCTCGATCTTACACATACGGTAGGACTCCTTGGGCGGGTGATCAGCTCGTCGCAAGGCCGCTACCTGTACACAAACACAGAAAAACGCAGACACACAAACTAAACATCCATGCCCTGAGTGGGATTCGAACCCATGATCCCGGCTTCAGAGCGAGCGAAGACAGTACATGCCTTAGACCGCTCGGCTACAGAGACTGGCAGTGTATGAGAATAATATATAAGAATTCTGTTCGTACCTCACAGGAAACAGATTCGAACCCACGATTCCGGCTTCCGAGCGAGCGAAGACAGTGCATGCCTTAGACCGCTCGGCTACCGTGACCGGCAAGTAAGTATTTACATAATAGTATTACGAATAATAAGTAAGTTGTAATGAGGAGAGGATATGAAACTTTTATGAGGGAAATTAAAACTATATAAAAACATTCAGTTGAAAACCCTGAAGCGATGAGATATCATTTAACATATAGATGTAAGTGGAAACTGACATTGACGTGAGGCTGCACCGTAGTTCAGTCGGTCAGTCGCCGGGCTCTCCACCCCGCTACCCGCCTTCTATCCCAGGTCAGATCATGTGGGAATCGAAGTGGATGAAGTGACGCGGGGGTGGAATTTTTTCAAAGTATCTTCATTTCCCCCGCCAACCTACATTCCAGTGGCACGCGGTAGCGTAGTTGGTTGAGGCACTATGCAAAAAGCGCGAAGGTCGCGGGATCGAATCCCGATGAGGTTTTTTTTTTTTCAATTTAACTAATCCTTCCAGCCGCACTATGGCCCTGGTGTCGACTCAGCCTCTAACAGAAATTTGTACCTGGAATCTTCCTGGGGATAAAGGGCGGCCGGCGCTTAGGGCTGACAACCTTACCGCCATCTTTGATCCGATTATCTAGAAAATGTGAGAACCTCGATGTCTCACAATCCTATGGGCCTCCACGGCCGGTTACAGGGATGCCTTTATTTTTTACTTACTTTTTACAGTATTGTTCTTTCACTCGAATACTAAATAAAATTTCTCGTTCTTTTCAGGTAAGTCTGTTGTTCAGCGTGTCAAGAATAATGCTTGGAATTCTTGGTGCTATATCATCGGTATAGAAGTAAGTCTCCGATTCTCTTTATATGTAAGTTGTTTCATATTAGTTATTGTAATCAACTTCGAAGAGTTATATAACACGGCAGAGTATCAGACTGTAACTAAGTGGAAGTCAGGACGAGAATTCAGTATAATATTAATTTACATGTCAAAGATCTTGCATTGTTCAAAGTTTCCGCTTAGAAATAGCTGCTCTGATTTCCATACCCCCAGTCTATAGTTCAGATCTCGCTCTCTTCCGTCCTGATTTACCCTAAAATGTGGCTATTGACTTTAGTTTCACAGAGGCTTTTTTTTCTGGAATGAAATTCTATTTCTTCCTACGGAATTACATAATAAAAATTCATGATTTAATTTAAAATTAAATAGAATATTTTCTAAACGTAAAATGTTTACATTTTCAGATATATGATTTTGCTTTTATGCTTCGTTGTTGTAGGTCAGTTTTTGATTCAAAGAGTAGGTATGAATACGCTGATTGTTGTGAGACGCGTCACACATTCTTGCTACGTGACTTACCGGCAGGCACACGGCCGCGTCATTGCTCAAGCGAGTAATCGCTGGCTTTCCACAGCGGCGGTCCGGGTTCTATCCCGGGTCTGGTCAAGTGGGATTTGTGGTGGACAAAGTGGCGCTGGGGTATGTTTTCTCCGAGTACTTCGGTTTCCCCTGCCAGTCTTCATTCCACCAATTGCTCCACAATCACCCTCACCTATCATCTGGGGCTGGTACAATAGGCCAGAAGTGGCCGCAGTACAAGGGACTTAGTCCCACCCCACTAGCAATAAAAAAATCAAGTGCATTTCAAATTTAGTATCTGAGTAAACCAGGAATGAATAATTCGGATGCATAGAGCTGAGCGGAAGGGCTCTCATTGCGGGCTACAATTTGCTGACTGAATATGGATTGCTGCAGGAAGCAAAGAGGACGTAACCACGGTCTGAAAGCCCTGACAACTGTGCCCGACATTAACCCTCGATTCGAAACTTCTTTCGATATTCTGGTCAATACGTAGTGTGTCCACAGCGAAACACCTGCTACTCGCTGACGTGGGGCCATTAGAGGAAACTCGACTGGACATTGGAAACGTAGTCGGAAACACACTAAAAGCCTTTAAACATCCTTCTGATTTCAGGTCACGCTTTATGTTATAACAGTGAAATCTGATAAGGAAAGTGGTTTAAATGAAACCTGTCTTCATATAATTTATTTTTCATTCCTACGGGCATAGAACTGAAGCTCATGTAAAACTCTCTAATCAATGGAAAAGGTTTTATGTAGTAGAATAGCATGAATGTAATGGAAAATTTTTCTGTTTAAAATTTCATTGCTGTTTTTACAGTTGTGTTCCGACCTACATGCAATTTATTTGATTTTGTGTGGAAATGTTCTTGCCAGACCAGAAAAAAATTAGCTGCAAAAAAAATTATTTGTATTTCTTTGATGAGCTGATGGAAAGTGAAAGAAAAAGAGGAAAAATATACAAAAGGATAGAAAGAGAAAGGTAAAAATACGAACACGAACAAAAGAAGACCATATCTGAAATATGATCAGTGAGTTTTTACATGTAACGTAATTTGGTTTGTATTTGTACCTCACGAGCGTCAAGCCTAAAATCGCAATGAATGTATTTACAAAATACTAGAGCACACTTTGAAGCTTCATTAGGGTTTGGCTTAGCTTGTTTAATGTACTGACAGATGCAAAAAATAACTACAGTTGAAATAAATTGTATTCCATTACCCTAACCTACAAAGACAAACATATCAAAACTTATTTTCCACTAGCGAAATGTGCATCCATGACAACATCATCATCATCATAATTACTGGTAAAACAGCCCCTCTTGAGCCATATCCTTCCTTAGAAGAATCTACTATACTTCGTTGTATTTGCAAAAATATTTTTCAACAGAGCAAGGTCGTCAGCCTTGCGTCAAATCCCCAACCTGGAGGAACAGACCTCTGAATTTATGTCCCCCAGTGAGAGGTTGGCCCAGTTAAAGTCCCAGGCACCGGGTTCTATTTTTATCACATTTAAATCTCACAGGACTACGGTGGAGGTATTCTAACCCTCCTCCAACGACGTACTAAAAATCACGCAAATATTGATGTTGAAATGCTCAGCAGAACGAAAGGGAAGTGAAGTGTGGAGCACTCCATATTAATATAAGCCTTAATGTCCTTCAGTGTAGCTTTTGAAACTCTGCAACCCCATTTCACTGGGGTATAGCTACTCTAACGGCCGTCTGGAAACGATTGTCACGGAAGGTACATGATAACATGAAATTTTATGACTGTTTCTGTTGCAACATACTGATGTTGTCAACTTACATATACCTACGCTCTAGAAGTACGTTAACTGAGTCATTACGTCATATAGCAAAGTAATTATCTCACGCTTCGATAGACTAACGCATGTGAATAACAATTCTCGTCCCTCCACTCGTTTGATGTTATAATGAACTTAATATCTCAAAATTTCTGAATCTCAGCAAAGGGCACTCAGTGTGTCTGCAGGGAGTTACAAAGAGGCATGTCCTCAAAATCCTAAACATCTGGATCCTAGTGGCAGGAGATAGTCAGAGACTACAGGAATATATTCCAAGCAGTAGAAGCTTCCAAATATTTCTCTTCACTTCCCAACATTCTGCCCATATCAGTTAATTTCGACGAGTGAATACAACTCATGATCGCCTCTGTGGTCTAGTGGTCAGAGTTCCTGGCTACAGATCCAGAGGTCCAGGTACGATTCCCGGCGCTACCAGATTTTCTGAGAAATAGTGGGTCTGTAACGGGGTCCACTCAGCCTCGTGGGGATAATTGAGGAGGTGTTTCAAGGAAATAGCGGCTTCGGTCTAGAAAACCGAGATTAACGGCCGTGGGGAGGCGTTGCGCTGACCACGCCACACCCTCTATCCGCTAAAGTTGGCACTAACTTCGTCGACAAGCGGCGGTAGCTCGGTCGGTATAGTTAGCTTGCGGATTACAGACCACGGAGTTTGTTTGTTGTTTTTGAATACATCTCAGGCTGTGGAACCCCGATAGTCACATCTCAGATGTGCATCAAGGTAATTTTTCTCTCACTTATCCCATGAATTCCTCTTTCACCTGTTCTTCTACTGTTACTATGTAACTGTTTCTTTTGTGGCTGAACAGCAAGGGGCCACTCCATTGTATTCTTTACGCAGAGGGTAAGGAGGACATGTCCTACTCTCTTACCTGTTGTAGGAAATAACGAAATTTGCAGAGTTTTTGAGATGGAATCTCTGTAATAAGCTGGTCGCTGTGAGGGTTTTGTGTCGTCAGCAGATTATACGGATGTCAAGAGAGGCTCCAGAAAGTGTTGGGGTGATATCCGAGGGGGAAGTTGAGCTTCATAAATTGGAGTGGGTGGAGTGGGCAAATGAGAAGTTTTCTTCAGAAAGGTCAAGCGCAGGAATACCAGCAGGCGGTCGCTTGTCTCGCAGAGTAATCAGGCCTGCTTCTATATAAGTAGTGGGATCGAGTATTAGGATCTGAAGAACTTGCCAAGTGACCGTTTCGGAAAGTTTTACGGAAAGAAGGAGAAAGCTAGAAAGTCAGATGCAAAATTGAAACTTGAAGTAGTCAAATCGACGAAGGATGTGCTAGAGGTAGGGTTTGCAAAACATCTTCGGGGGCCAGAAGCGGACCTTGGCGGTTTTAAGATTTGAATTAATAATGCGACAATATTATAATCAAAGTGTTACTTTCTCGTTAATTTTATTGTATACAGAGAATATTGTAATAATGTATTTGTGAAATATTCTGACGTATAGACCCGTTGCTAAGCAATGGATTGTCCAATGATTGAGGTTAGCTGTTTCTAAGGGACCCTACTGAGTATATGTCTCTCCCACCCACTTCTCCTGAGGACGAAAATAGGTCCAGTTTCCGAAATGTTGTGTCTTCTGGTTTACCGGAATACCGGACGTTGTCCAATGTCCAAAATCCCAGTACTTCTGAATGTTGTATACCATTGTCAGAATCCTTTAGAATCTACTATAATTTCTTGTTCAGGAAACGAGCATACAAGCGAAAAAAACTGCATATAGACGCGACAGACAGACTGGCAGATGTCGATAGGCTTGGCTGGACATGAAAATATGACAGACAACTGAAGCAATAGTATCAGTCAATGTTCAATATATGCACGTTGCATCCGGACAAAATTCACTGGCGTGCAGTGTCAATGTTAGCTTCCATGCGTCCAAAAATTGGTCTTGGCAACATTTGTTGACTGACTTACCAGGCCACAGAAAGCGTAACTTACTGAATAACTAACAAAGTAACTGTCTGAGTTAGTAGACTGAATTTTTAAGTAAATAAATATATGATGTATTAATTAGCTACACAATTTTTATACCTTTCATAATTCTCGTCCGTTGATATTGCTTATCTCATTAAGGTATATGTTTATATGAAACCCGAATGTATCCTTATTTTTCGTGAATCCGGCTACAGAATGTCCATTGTTGTCTCGATCGACCAATATCTCTTCTCCTTTTCGGCCTGTATTTTTTTTAATTCTTGAATTTTTTATTTTATGCATGTATTCAGAACCACGATTCCTATAAAATTACAAAATTTGTAATCATTATCATAAGAGCCCACAATTTTCTTTCATATATCTTTAAAATCTTTCCTTTCACGCCAATTTTAATATCATTTCTCCTGCTACAAGTTCTCTTGGGGATTACATTAGGATTCATGACGCTTTTAGTACTTGACAAGACAACAGGTTTTCTGAATTCGGTGGGGAAATTTCTCGAATAGCGGACACAAGGAAGACGAGGGATAACATTAGATAAAGTCATCTCAGGAAGTTAATTGTGAAGATCTGGGGGGAATGGAAGTGACCAGGATCCTGTCTTATGGCAGATTTTCGTTTCATACGTGTTGAACCTTCGGGTTCTGCTACATGAGAGTCCTTAATTAGTAAGATGAATGTGCAATAGGCTATGGGATAGAGGTCCTTGCAGTTCACTCAAAACCGTGTCTTATGATGGACTTTATTATCAGCGCCTTTGGGCCTTCGTATTCTGCTACCAGAATTAATTAATTAATTAGGTGGTTTATAAGTAAATAAACTGTGTGGATAGTAAGTAGATGGAATTGTCCCAGTGCCGTGTACCATGGCGGGCTTTGGTATTATCAGCGTGGAAACTTCGGGTTCTGCTATGAGAGAGTTCATTTTACGTGTACATAAAGGACACTTTCAAATTTATGTGCTTTTAATTCTTAACCAGCCAAGTACCGTGTCAGAGATGAGAGCCGGATCATGGCTATTACACACTTCAAGGGATCCGATAGACCAGTATCGAACAATGGTGGATTAATTAACAGGGGAAAATCGAAAAATTTTGGATAGGAAGTGACAGTGAAGCTTATATACGCTCACCAGGAATTCAACCCGGTCTCTATAGTGAGAAACCAAAGGCTACCGACCTGAAGTAACTATATAAATAACAAGTAAAGAAATATATAAGTGAATATATATATATATTTAAGCATCCTGTTGCACTATACACTTCTATATGTAATAATGCAAATGCCGTCGTCAATGCAACAATTTATTTGGTTGTAGTTCTTTGTCTTTTNTTCGGGGGATGAACGCCACTGCATATAGCAAGGGTGATAAGATTTTAATATCCCGAAGACTTGTTACAAACGGCACCTTCCATTTCACTGAGCCGGAGTTCCTTCATCCATCCCCTGCACACACACACACACCACCCGCTCAACCAATTCAATTCCCCCTTCCATCCTAGAAAAGTGTCCTCACATAACCGTACACCTGCTTCTCCTGGTAGGTAGCTTCGTCAGCGCCTGCGCACAGGAAGCTAACTCAACCATCCTCGTGCATTACGGCGGGCTGTCCTAACTCAAAGTTTCAGGGCTCAGATGTTGGTTGGCGCTGACAGTAACACTGGGAGGAAATAATCAGAGACGTAGGAAATTACGTAAGAGAAGCTTCATAAGATTACCTCCTTCTGGGATGCAGTGCCGTCTAGTCTGGTAGATCACCACCAACTGAGTATATTTGCAAGATAGAAGAGTATCTCTCCAGTTCTGAAATTTGTAGCAGCAAGTTTCTCCAAAACCGTGGGTAAACTCTATTAGACTGCATTGCGTAACATCCCAGTAGGCTGTAGTCTCCGTGGTTACCGCGGTGAGGCGCTCGGTTCCCACACAAAGATCACAGATTATGTCCTTCGCTGGATATGATCAAAGTAACCACAGCAAGATAGATAAGATGGTCAGAAAATGTAGCATGCATGGGACAGATGAGAAGTAGTGGCAAAATTTTCATCGCGTATCGTGAGATAGGATAGAAGATTAAGACCTTGATTCATTTGGATCAAAGGCTGCCGTGCATAAGGTAATTAAATGTCGCGCCCCATAAAAAATGCAAGGAATTTCTCTGAATATGCAAGGTATGATCTTTGAAATTTCTGGAAAGATAGTTTGATATTGCAGTGACAGTTTATACGTAGCGTCTAAGATTTCGGCAAACTTGGCCACTGCAGTACTTTCCGACGATACTGCTGTTTATTACCACCGTCTTCTGTTTCTAATATACTTAACTGGTAGTTTATTTTGGGTTTCCATGGAAATAACATAACGAAAAACAAACAGGAAATTTCCGATGACTTTCTCTTTGAATTATTCCTGCATGTTTTCACAGTGTGCATCCTGTTGTGTGTCACAAACATATGGTTAAGTAAGGTTATCCGTCAACACAAAATAATGGTTTCTAAATCAATCAGTATGGACGCATTGCACCAAATATGAATCCATATTGAGATTTCAATTAACCTTAGTCCTGATGATGGTCCCATGAGGACCGAAACCTGTAGCGGCAAGATTCTGAAAAATATCGATTGATTTAGAAAATGTTTTTGTTCTATTGACGGATAACCTCACTTAAACATAATACTGCATATGTTCGTTTATAAGTAATTGAGTGTTGTAAGCTGAAGATTCATTGGTGTCATTACGCAGTGTCAGGTTCAAATAGCAACTGGATGCCAGGTTTTAACCTATTGTATGAATTTAAGTCATATAGTAAGTCACGTTCGAGCGAACAGTACTTTATTTCATTAGATTATGCCTATTTTCTGAACATTGATATTCTGAAATGGATATGCGAAGTTTAGTGTTCTTTATAAAGGAGACGGTTTACGGTTTATTATTTTTCCGTGTTATTCATGGAAGATTGCGTTAAATGAATGCTTCCACGTATCATTCAGTAGCATGTAGGTAGTAGTAGAAAAGAACAAGTGAGGAAGCAGAGGATGTAAAGAATTAACTCCGTGGTTTAAGTACGCAAGCGAACTATACCGATCGAGTGACCGCCGCTTGTCGGCGAAGTTAGTACCAACTTTTGCGGACAGAAGGTGTCACGAGGTCAGCGCAACGAATCCCCACGGCCGTTAATCTCGGTTTTCTAGACCGAAGGAGCTATTTCCTTGAAATATCTCGTCAATTATCCTCACGAGGCTGAGTGGACCCCCGTTCCAGACCCACTACTTCTCAGAAAATATGGTAGCACCGGGAATCGAACCCAAACCTCTGGATCTGTAACCAGGAATGCTGACCACTAGACCACAGAGGCGGCCCGGATTTAAATAACATGAAGAGGAATATAAGAAATGAACAGAATTCCGTTGAATTCTCAGTGGATATTTTGTTAGTCATGTGTAGGTTTACTGCCGTTAATATTTGATATAATTCTATAGAGAGAAGTTTTAAAAGGTTATTTTTAAAAATGTTGCCTTTATACAAATTTCCTTTAATTATTGCGCCTCGTAAGTTCACTCGCGTACAGTTCCATTTCCTGCTTGTAGCTACTCATAATGCATTAGCTGCGCAGATAAGACATAAAGCTGATTATCTGGAAATATGCGGAGGAAAGGCCATATACGAGACAAGGAAAAAAGATCTTCTGAAGAAAATTAAAATTGTTTAAGCTCGGGAGTGCTTTGTGTTTACCAAAATAAAAAATAGCAATCTACTCTACCTACAAATTAAAAAAAAAGAGTTTTTGATGGAAAGCTTCTAACAGGAAGGCAGAATTATTAGTTTTTAGCTCAGGCCAATATTGTGGAGGGCCATTAATTAATAATGGCTTTGCCTACATGATATTCGGGTTTTGATACACATTTCCGACTTACAGGTATTAACTTCGAGTATCCTCTGAAACATAAAC
Organism: Cryptotermes secundus; assembly: GCF_002891405.2. Classification (NCBI taxonomy): domain Eukaryota; kingdom Metazoa; phylum Arthropoda; class Insecta; order Blattodea; family Kalotermitidae; genus Cryptotermes; species Cryptotermes secundus. Next base: position 718,954 of record NW_019739001.1, read on the forward strand.
TGCTCGTTAAGCTCTCTAATTACATTTATGATTAAACTCCGTGGCCTGTAGTCCGTAAGCTAACTATACCGACCGAGCGACCACCTCTTTTCGGCGAAGTTAGTTCCAATTTTAGCGGATAGAGGGTGTCATATGGTCAGCGCAACGAATCTCCACGTCCGTTAATTTCGATTTTCTAGACTGGAGACACTCTTTCCTTTTCTTTCCAGTAACAAAACCAAATTATCGTCACGAGGCTGAGTGGACCACGTTCCAGACCCACTACTTCTCAGAAAATCTGGTAGCGCCGGGAATCGAACCGGGATCTTTGGATCTGTAGCCAGGAGCTCTGACCACTAGATCACAGACGGGGTTTCATGATTAATTGATTAAATTTTTGGCAGACTCTTTAAGAAGTGTGGGCCTGACTTCATAACAGCGTTATGTGCAATACACGTACGAGTATATCAGCAATCTTGTGTCAAGAAGTCTGTAATAACAGCAATAAATTAGGGTGAATTCTGTAACGTGGAAAGCTAAGCAACGGCTCGGTAAACACATTTCCCTACACAGTTAACTATAGAACTTCGGTTGCTTGGTATCGAAAGTTTCAGTAATCTTGTAAGTTTTGAGGTTTTCACGGCGATGACTATGAAGAAAGTAGTCTTCTGGGATCTGGCGCCGTGTATTCTTCGTTTTAACCGACGTTTCGGAGGAACTATAGAACTTCGGTTGTTTGGTATCGAAAGTTTCAGTAATCTTGTAAGTTTTGAGGTTTTCACGGCGATGACTATGAAGAAAGTAGTCTTCTGGGATCTGGCGCCGAGTATTCTTCGCTTTAATCGACGTTTTGGANTCTTTCTTTCAGTAATCTTGTTTCCTCTACAACAAGGAACAGTGAATACTTCGTTGCCTAGAAACACGTTCACGTGACAACGCGTACGTAAACAGCCTGTTACTAAGGACATTAAAACCAGAACTCTTCAAGGAGGCTACTTTTATCCCAGCCGCCTGGCGGGCATGAAAGAAAGCCAGACGAGAAGCCGTCAGTCCAGAAATGAAGTCAGAGGTCAGAAGTGAATTAGAGCGCTTTCGAAAGACAGATATCAAAGTAAGGACATCAGCGTAATGTGTATCGGTCGTTCAAGGCGGCTCTTCTAAGGGCTAACATTCTTTACATTGTTGTCCTTAGTCACATTGATCGCTGAAGGCCATCGGCCAACCCTCCTTCTCCTTACATCCATAAAACTTATTTCTATGTATGGCTTAATTTTCCACCCTGAAGATGAAGGCAGCAGATTCCACCGAAACGTTGTTGACGATCTTCTATACTATGCAGCTTCACGTAACATTGTCGCCGCTGTAAGAAACTCAAATTTTATTATAGAATTTACTTATCTCTTCATTTTAAATTGAATGTTTATCCTTAGATGTGATGTTTATTTAACAGAATAGCAGAAAATTGCTTACCTAAATGTTGTGTATGTATTATTTATTGAATATGTGGCAATTTATATGCATCTGAAGTCAATAATCATGAGAACTAACGAGGTATGAGACATTTTAATAAGCACGTTTAGAAAACGTGACTAATGCATTGGAGTTTACGTACGCTTCGTTTGTTTTATTTGTTATGTGAAAGAACATCTAAGGACGAAAGTAAACAGAACCCTCCTTCTGCATACAATCGTGACTAACATTTTGTACACAGTATTGACCTTATGAACTTGTGTCCATGAGGAGAGTATTTTCAAATTGTCGCACACACACACTGTGAGAAACAATATGAAAAATTAAAAACTTCGATTTATGAAAAAAAAATATGAATATTGTATAAGCACTTCTGGCCATAGCGACCTAAACAAGAAAACATTTTATAATTTATAGTTTCTCGTTTTAAATATTTCAGAAACCGTTTAGAATTTCCTGTCCCTGTTTCTCACCTTTGAAGAGAGATTCGCTCAACACGCTGCATTTTATCATTCGAGCTTTACAAAATAAATCATTGTTTTAAAAAATTTATCCTGTGGCTATCGTCTGGTAGTGAAAATATCTTACCCGAATTTCTGTCTTAAAAAGAACGGTTACGTTTAACATACAAACGCGCATGTTTCATTATATTAAGTCCTGGTTAGTATCTGCAGTTTATTATCACGGAAAAAGTCATAATAACAAACGGATAAGTAACTCGAATTTTACAAATTTGTGAACCCTGGTACACAGTTATCGACGTTTCGGAGGAACCTACTACTTCAGTCTTCAAGATAGAAGAGTGAGCCAAGAATGTAAAATAAAGTACAGATGTACTTTTGAAAATGGCCCTTCAGAGGGCCAGAGTCTTTTACGCTCTTTTTATTCATATTGGTTTGCTCCGAGCCTCGGGTCTGGATTTGTCTCTACCTATATGAATATGATTATTTTACCCTGTAGACGGAAGCAAGAAATTCCTCCGAAACGTAGGTATTTGTCTAATAAATTACATAGAATCACATCCCAGGAGACGGTATTCTTCATCTTTGAATTAAGACCTGAAATATTTTTGGTAATATTTTCGTACATATAAATTTCAAGAATAATTTTGGAAAACTTGTACTAATTTGTGGAGTGCAGTTTTGGGCTCTTGTTTTATTTATTCGTGGTGCATTTAGAGATACCATAATTAGCTAAGACAAATGTTGACTGATACGGTGGCTAGTGAATAATGAATTGGAATGACCTAATTTGAGCTTACGTTCCCTGAATTTGCTGTAAGAGACTGAGGACGACCACGAAGAATCGCAGTTCCCCATAGCCGGTCTCTCGGACAAGAATTTAATTCGAAACTTTCGAATAAGCAGCTGCATGACAATCGGGGAAGTACCTCATTCGGTTTTTTTGTTTTTTTCTCTTTAGGGTGGGAATTGGAGTGCCGTTCGCAAGAGAATAGACCTAAACTTTTATCTCGCAAGAAGCGACATTTTCTCCGAACCTGTGTTTACATTCTCGTTGTTACAATTTCAGTAGACTCACGGACGCTTCCTTTAGATAACGCTATTTCCTTTTCGAAAAGAAACTGGGTGCAAAGAAGTGTCTAGAGCTGTTGAGCTTCCAGTTTAAGTTTTGGGGAGGCTGAACTCTGGTAGTGTCCCAGAGGTGTGGCAGCTGCTGCCATCCCCGGCGGGGGAAGGAACTTACATCCAGCCAGTTAGTGTGGGGTCCCCCGAGCAAGATCCATCTTCTGAATCACGGCCGGTCGCGGAGGGAGGGCGACTTCCAGACTGTCGCACCGCGTCTCAATCCCCTGCGCTCTCCTCAATCTCCTGATTATATAGCGACCCTAACATATACAGGATGTTCCTTACGGTAACGGATAAAGCTAGAGCACTCGTACATTCATATTTCTATAACTCTGCGATTTGTGAACGTCTTCAAAAAA